>NW_025533487.1:1030000-1070000 GCF_020615455.1 Coregonus clupeaformis | reverse complement strand
CTCAGTTAGAAGTCGCCGCTAGTTTGACCAAACTAATTGTAACTAGCCCTGGTCTCAGTAGAACAGTGAAGAGAAGAAGGAATCCTTCAGAATTGTCCAGCTTCACAGCTCAGGTCAGCTTCAGCTAAACGGTTTTAGCTAACAGCTCAGTTGAGTTCAGTTGAGTTCAGTCAAGATAGTAGTCAGAGTTTAGCAAACTTTAGCTTCAGCTAGCAGCCCAAGCTAACGATGGGATAACACTTACATTGAGAGTCAGGGCAAGGGGGGGTTACAGTCAAAACACCCAATGGGTCTCAGAAGAAGAAGAAGCAGAAGAAGAAGAAAAAAAATAGGAGAAAATAAATAACATTAGCCAAGTATTTCTTTCCCAGCTGGGATGGAAATGTGGGAGTTTGGGGATTTGGGAATGTTACTATGCTCCATAATCCAAACACAGTGTGTGAGTGTATCTCTGATCTCCTCCATACATTACAGTCCATGGAGGGGGTATGGACAGGTAGTGTGCTGAATATGAAGGGGGAATTGTTTGTGTGTAGGGGAGGGGAATACATCTTGTAAAAAGGAACTTATCCCAGACACACAGTAGAAAGTCTCCATTCCACAACATCTCAACATGTCTTTGTGTTTATGAATAGAAGGAGGATGCAGTCTACTTCCTCTCACGTTGTGCTGAAGAAGGGGTGTCGGGGGGTTAATGGGACCCTTTATTAGAAATGGCCTTCGTCTGAAACGTCCACAATATAAATGAGATATAGGGTTGGATTCAATTCCATGATACGTCCGCGATACGACCCATTGTCTTCATACTCATCTGATGTTGTCCGTAGAAAACTGTCACTCTCCCAGTTAGATGTCTGAACGTCTTTTGTTATTGGAGCGTAAAACCACTTAGATAGAAAACAATAAGGTCTAATCTTAAAATGTAATCTAAAAAACCTGTTCACGTTACAGTTATTTTCAAAACAACGTTTGTTTGTTTTTTGAGTGGGGACCTCATTACTTATGGATATTTGTCTGTAAGTACAGTGAGATGTACTGTATGTGACAAATAATTTGTTTTGACGAAACATCCCCAACAACAATGACAATGACACTTCAACGTGCTCCATTCATCCAAATATACATTTGTCTATATGTCTTCAGCAGAAAACCATTCCTCTCCAAGTTTTGTTGGCCACATATGAAAAAAACAGGTCACCACTCAAAAAAAAAAGGTCAAAGTGTAACATTTTACAAAAACTGTAATCGACAGAATTGTACAAAAACTGTAAATTTGTACAGTTTTTAAAACAAAACTTTGTATTTATTTATGTATTTTTCTTTTTTGAGTGTGGACCTCTCGAAGTGCAGCGGTTTTGTCCCCGAAACGTCACGTCCACGTTACTCGCGCAGTAGCTCCTGCAGACAGTTGGGTGATTTGAAGACCTCTGGGACTTCACTGTCTAGTTTACAGATCACCTTATAGATGGCCTTCTTCCAGGACGGGTCCACGTCTTTCCCTGCTACTATGGCATTAAAAAACTCCCTCAATGTCAGCTGGGACACTTCCAGGAACCGCTCTGGAACCTACAGGAAAGAGAGAGAGAGAGAGAGAGAGAGAGAGAGAGAGAGAGAGAGAGAGAGAGAGAGAGAGAGAGAGAGAGAGAGAGAGAGAGAGAGAGAGAGAGAGAGAGAGAGAGAGAGAGAGAGAGAAGAGAGAGAAAGAGAGAGAGAGAGAGAGAGAGAGAGAGAGAGAGAGAGAGAGAGAGAGAGAGAGAGAGAGAGAGAGAGAGAGAGGGAGAGGGAGAGGGAGAGAGAGAGAGAGAGAGAGAGAGAGAGAGAGAGAGAGAGAGAGAGAGAGAGAGAAAATGACTAGAGGCATCAGGTTACGTCTCATGGGCTGTGTTTAGCAGACGATAGCTAGCTATCTGCAGGTACAGTCCAGCCCTACAGCCACATATATATAGCATGCCATAGTATTCACGTAGTACATGCTGGGATTCGACACACACAAGCGCCACACACACACCACACACACACACACACACACACACACACACATATAGTTGGACAGGCAGACAAAAGGAGCCAGATAGAGCCATCTGTAATTTAGACCTCTTTATTGGCCTGATTTATAATGGAGAAGACAGATCTGTGTGTGTGTGTGTGTGTTGTGTGTGTGTGTGTTTTATCCCTATGATAGCTCTATCAGAGTGGCCAACCAGGCTGCCCATAATGGGTTAGTCTTTACAATAGCCTACAACAGACTGTATGTGTGCGTGCGTGTGTGTGTGCGTGCGTGTGTGTGTGTGTGCGTATTTGGATGTGTTGTTTGCATGTGTGTTTTGTGTAAGGCCCCTAACAAAAGGCCAACAGCTGAGTGTCACCACAACGTGAGGAGAGGTGACCAACAGATAAAGCCTCCAACAGACAGACAGAGACAAAAGGATTAGTGACAGGAACAACTCTCTCTCTCTCTCTCTCTCACTCTCTCTCTCTCTGTCTCTCTCTCTCTCTCTCTCTCTCTGTTCTCTCTCTCTCTCTCTCTCTGTCTCTCTCTCTCTCTCTCTCTCTCTCTCTGTCTCTCTCTCTCTCTCTCTCTCTCTCTCTCTCTCTCTCTCTCTCTCTCTCTCTCTCTCTCTCTCTCTCTCTCTCTCTCTCTCTCTCTCTCTCTCTCTCTCTCTCTCTCTCTCTCACTTCTCTGTTCATTTTTTGTTTATTTGGCATGGGAAACGTGTGTTAACATTGCCAAAGCAAGTGAAGTAGATAGTAAACAAAAGTGAAATAAACAATAAATATTAACAGTAAACATTACACTCAGAAGTTTCAAAATAATAAAGACATTTCAAATGTCATATTATGTATTTTTACAGTGTTGCAACAATGTGCAAATAGTTAAAGTACAAATGGGAAAATAAATAAACATAAATATGGGTTGTATTTACAATGGTGTTTGTTCTTCACTGGTTGCCCTTTTCTTGTGGCAACAGGTCACAAATCTTGCAGCTGTGATGGCACACTGTGGTTTTTCACCCAGTAGATAAGGGAGTTTATCAAAATTGGGTTTGTTTTCAAATTCTCTCTCTCTCTGTCTCTCTCTGTCTCTCTCTCTCTCTCTCTCCCTCGCTCTCTCTCCCTCGCCCTCTCTTTCTCTCTCTCTCTCTCTCTCGCTCTCCCTCTCTCTCTCTCTCTCTCTCTCTCTCTCTCTCTCTCTCTCTCTCTCTCTCTGTCTCTCTCTCTCTCTCTCTCTCTCTCTCTCTCTCTCTCTCTCTCTGTCTCTCTCTCCCTCCCTCTCTCTCTCTCTCTCTCTCTCTCTCTCTCTCTCTCTCTCTCTCTCTCTCTCTCTCTCTCTCTCTCTCTCTCTCTCTCTCTCTCTCTCTCTCTCTCTCTCTCTCTCTCTCTCAATTCAAAGGGCTTTATTGGCATGGGAAACGTATGTTAACATTACCAAAGCAAGTGAAATAGATAATAAACAAAAGTGAAATAAACAAAACAAAAATAACAGTAAACATTACACTCACAAGACATTTCAAATGTCATAGTATGTATATATACAGTGTTGTAACAATGTAACAATACATTTCATATTTGAGATTCTTTGCCTTGATGACAGCTTTGCACACTTCGCATTCTCTGAACCAGCTTCATGAGGTAGTCACCTGGAATGCATTTCAATTAACAGGTGTGCCTTGTTAAAAGTTCATTTGAGTAATTTCTTTCCTTCTTAATGAGTTTGAGCCAATAAGTTGTGTTGTGACAAGGTAGGGGTGGTACACAGAAGATAGCCCTATTTGGTAAAAGACCAAGTCCATATTATGGCAATAACAGCTCAAATAAGCAAAGAGAAACGACAGTACATCATTACTTTAAGAGATGAAGGTCAGTCAATCCGGAAAATGTCAAGAACTTTGAAAGTTTCTTAAAGTGCAGTCGCTTAAAACATCAAGAGCCATGATGGAAATGGTTCTCATGAGGACCGCCACAGGAAAGGAAGAACCAGAGTTACCTCTGCTGCAGAGGATACATTTATTAGAATAACTGCACCTATGATTACAGCCCAAATAAATTATTCACAGAGTTCAAGTAACAGACACATTTTCAACATCAACATTTCAGAGGAGACTGTGTGAATCAGGGGTTCATGGTCGAATTGCTGCAAAGAAACCACTACTAAAGGACACCAATAATAAGAAGAGATCTGCTTGGGCCAAGAAACACGAGCAATGGACATTAGACAGGTGGAAATCTGTCCTTTGGTCTGATGAGTCTAAATTTGAGATTTTTGGTTCCAACCGCCATATCTTTGTGAGATGCAGAGTAGGTGAACGGATGATCTCTGCATGTGTGGTTCCCACTGTGAAGCATGGAGGAGGAGGTGTTATGGTGTGGGGGTGCTTTGTTGGTGACATTGTCAGTGATTTATTTAGAATTCAAGGCACACTTAACCAGCATGGCTACCACAGCATTCTGCAGCGATACGCCATCCCATCTGGTTTGCGCTTAGTGGGACTCTCATTTGTTTTTCAACAGGACAATGAACAAACACACCTCCAGGCTGTGTAAGGGCTATTTGACCAAGAAGGAGAGTAATGGAGTGCTGCATCAGATGACCTGGCCTCCACAATCACCCGACCTCAACCCAATTGAGATGGTTTGGGATGAGTTGGACCGCAGAGTGAAGGAAAAGCAGCCAACAAGTGCTCAGCATATGTGGGAACTCCTTCAACACTGTTGGAAAAACATTCCAGGTGAAGCTGGTTGAGAGAATGCCAAGAGTGTGCAAAGCTGTCATCAAGGCAAAGGGTGGCTACTTTAAGAATCTACTACATGATTCCATATGTGTTATTTCATAGTTTGAATGTCTTCACTACTATTCTACAATGTAGAAAATAGTAAAAATAAAGAAAAACCCTTGAATGAGTAGGTGTGTCCAAACTTTTGACTGGTACTATTTGTGTTTTTGCTGTTTGTTCTTTGTTATAGAGCCAAAAAGATTGAAGAAGTGGTTTATCCAAACATCTCCGTTTTGGATAGATAACTCTTTGTGTTGTTGTTTGTTTAGTGTTTTCCAATTTTCCCAGAAGTGGTTAGATTCTATGGATTCTTCAATTACATTGAGCTGAATTCTGACGTGCTGTTCCTTCTTTTTCCGTAGTGTGTTTCTGTACTGTTTTAGTGATTCAACATAGTGAAGCCTCAGGTTTTCTGGGTCTCTATGTTTTTGGTTAGATAGGTTTCTCAATTTCTTTCTTAGGTTTTTGCTTTCTTCATCAAACCATTTGTCGTTGTTTTAAAAAAATGTAGGTTGTCTGCTTGACATTTTGAGATTTGATAGGGAAGCTGAAAGGTCAAATATACTGTTTTAGGCTTTCTACTGTCAAGTTTACACCTTCACTATTACAGTGAAATGTTTTGTCCAGGAAGTTGTCTAAAAGGGATTGGATTTGTTGTTGCCTAATTGTTTTTTGGTAGGTTTCTAGACTACTTTCCTTCCATCTATAGCATCCATCTATAGCAAAATTGGGTTTGTTTTCAAATTCTCTCTCTCTCTCTCTCTGTCTCTCTCTCTCTGTCTCTCTCTCTCTCTCTCTCTCTCTCTCTCTCTCCTCCCTCTCTCTCTTATCAATTTATCCAGAGTTTGATCTAAGCAGTGAAAACAACACATGGCCATCCTGAGCACTGTAGCCTGGGTACTGTACTGTGACATATCTCTTTCCATTTTCACACAAAGACAAGGGGAAGGGGAAGATGGAGAGGAGCAGTTAGGGGTCAGTCCTGTTGTTGCCAGGGGTGATAAAAGTAGTTTGTCTCCCAGCGAAACTGACACCAGAAAGAGAAAAAGCGATAGAGTAGGAGAGGGAGAGAGAGGGAGCGAGGGGGAGAGGGAGCGAGGGGGAGAGGGAGCGGGGGAGAGGGAGAGAGGGAGAGAGGGAGAGAGGGAGCGGGGGAGAGGGAGAGAGGGAGAGGGGGAGAGGGAGCGAGGGGGAGAGGCCAAGAAGAGGCTAGAGAAAGCTCTCTCTCTCTATATGTCTCTCTATGTCTCTCTCTCTCTCTCTCTATCTCTCTCTCTATGTCTCTCTCTCTCTCTATGTCTCTCTCTCTCTCACTCTCTTTCTCTCTCTCCCTCTCTTTCTCTTTCTCTCTCTCTCTCTCTCACACTCTCTTTCTCTCTCTCTCTCTCTTTCTCTCTCTCTCTCCCCCTCTCCCCCCTCCCTCTCTCTCTCTCTCTCTCTCTCTCTCTCTCTCTCTCCCTCTCCCCCCCTCTCGCTCTCTCTCTCTCGGTCTCTCTCTCTCTCTCCCTCTCTCTGTCTCCCTCTCTCTGTCTCCCCCTCTCTCTCTCTCTCTGTCAATTCAATTTCAATTCAATTTAAGGGCTTTATTGGCATGGGAAACGTATGTTAACATTGCCAAAGCAAGTGAAGTAGATAGTAAACAAAAGTGAAATAAACAATACATATTAACAGTAAACAATACACTCAGAAGTTCCAAAAGAATAAAGACATTTCAAATGTCATATTATGTATATATACAGTGTTGTAACAATGTGCAAATAGTTAAAGTACAAATGGGAAAATAAATAAACATAATTATGGGTTGTATTTACAATGGTGTTTGTTCTTCACTGGTTGCCCTTTTCTTGTGGCAACAGGTCTCTTTCTCTCTCTCTCTCTCTCTCTCTCTCTCTCTCTCTCTCTATCTCTCTCTCTCTCTCTCTCTCTCTCTCTATCTCTCTCTCTCTCTCTCTCTCTCTCCATCTCTCTCTATCTCTCCCTCTGTTATCAGGCCTGGTTATGGTCAGAGACATCTCCAGCAGCACTGACAGCAGCACTCTTAAAGGGCAACTCCGCCACTTTTCTTCCTCATGTTCATTATCTCCAGCACCATACCAGTGTCTACATATGTGAAAACAGCGTGTTTTTATGATCTGTGGTTAACGAGATAAGAAGAAAGGTCCTAAAAAATATATTATTTGTGACATCACAGGGTAGGATTAAAAGTACGAAAAACGGTGATTTTCAAAACCTGCAATGTGTTTCTAGCCAGTATGTTCTTGCTCCCCAAGTCACCGTGAATCTCATAGTGTTTGAAAATCAAATGTTTTAACTTTTGATGACGTCAAAATGTAGTTTTCACATGTAGACACCTGGGCTATAACACATCTGACCGCCGATCACAAGAAGCTGCCGCTGTGTGTCACACTCGGCGTGGCGGAGGAGTCATGAGAGACATGGCATTCCTCCTTAGAGCCATTAACAGTTTTCACTGAAACATTCCTCTAGTTCTGAACAAACCAATGCATAAACATCCCTTGGGGGAATGATTAAGCAGACACACACACACACACGTGGGGAATGATTAACAGAGAGAGAAGTGGCTGTTCCTGGAGGTACACATCATTGTGATGACATCACTACAGTTCTCACAACTTTCTCACGAGGTAGGAGCAGAAACTAGTGACAGTCCTTTCTTTCTTTCTTTCTTTCTTTCTTTCTTTCTTTCTTTCTTTCTTTCTTTCTTTCTTTCTTTCTCTCTCTCTCTCCTCTCTACACCTCTATCTCTCCTCTCTCTCTCCTCTCTACACCTCTATCTCTCCTCTCTCTCTCTCCTCTCTCTCTTGCTTTCACATGATCTGCCTTTTCTTCCCTCAACAACTCTCTCTATCACAAGACAACCTTGTGTAAAGACTTTGTATCAGATGGGTAAAATGTAAAATCTCTCTCTCTCTCTCTCTCTCTCTCTCTCTCTCTCTCTCTCTCTCTCTCTCTCACTCTCTCTCTCTCTCTCTCTCTCACTCTCTGTCTCTCTCGCTCTCTCTCTCTCTCTCTCTCTCTCTCACTCTCTCTCTCTCTCTCTCTCTCTCTCACTCTCTGTCTCTCTCTCTCTCTCTCTCTCTCTCTCTCTCTCTCTCTCTCTCTCTCTCTCTCCTCTCTGTCTCTCTCGCTCTCTCTCTCTCTCTCTCTCTCTCTCTCTCTCTCTCTCTCTCTCTCTCTCTCTCTCTCTCTCTCTCTCTCTCTCTCTCTCTCTCTCTCGCTCTCTCTTTGTACTTGAGTGAATGAGTGAATGACCACCGACCCCCGGACACACACACACACACACAACCTTCTGTCTTCCTCAAATCAGCCTTCCTTTGGGCAACCCCTCTGGTACCCAGTGTCCAGTGACCTCACTGGCTCCTAAGGTGTGTGTGTGTGTGTGTGTGTGTGTGTGTGTGCAGAACAGCTGTCTCTGACAATAGGCAGAGTCTCAGTAACAAAGACACGTCCTTCAGACCGTCATGTGATATGAGGGACTGCCTCACGGTCAGATGACCCTGGCTATTGTCTCAGCACACACACACACACACACACACACACACACACACACACACACACACACACCCCGCGTGACTCCAATCAGTCTCAGTAACAAAGACATTGCCTTCATCTTATCCTCGAGAATGCTTGAATGGACTCACACACATACATACACACACACACACTCTAAAGACACATACACACACATACACACACAGATAGACACCACACACACACACACACACACACACACACATGCACACACACATGCACTGCTCCCAATCTCAATGCTGTTAACCCTCTGTCTTAGAGACAAAGACACCTGCCATGCCACCTTAGTGTAATTATAGCTATCTGCCAGACCCACTGCTGCCCTACTACTCTATACGTTAACATAATCACTGCCTTCTCTACTCTGGGGAAGAGAGGAGAGGGGGAAGAGAAGAGAGGAGTGGGAGAGGAAGGGGGAGAAAGGGACAGTGGAAGGAGAGAAAAGGAGAAGAGGCAAGGGAGGATAGAAGTGGAGAGTGTGTAGTCTTTGAACTTAACCTCGTCTCAGAAGAGTGATTCATTACCCATAGCTTTGTGGTAGGTTACAACCAGATACACAAAGAGAGAAGGAGGAGAGGGAGAGAAAGAGAGAGAGAGGGGGGGGGGGGGGGAAAGAGAGGGGGGAGGTTAGGAGGGAGAGATGAAGGAGAGAGAGAGAGAGCGTTGCGAGAGAGAGAGAGAGAGAGAGAGAGAGAGAGAGACCCTGCACACCCTAATTGACAAACAAACAAAACAAAACAAAGTATTTTCATGCTTCGTTGATTTAAAAAAAAACTTTTGACTCAATTTGGCATGAGGGTCTGCTATACAAATTGATGGAAAGTGGTGTTGGGGGAAAAACATACGACGTTATAAAATCCATGTACACAAACAACAAGTGTGCGGTTAAAATTGGCAAAAAACACACACATTTCTTTCCAAAGGGCCGTGGGGTGAGACAGGGATGCAGTTTAAGCCCCACCCTCTTCAACATATATATCAACAAATTGGCGAGGGCACTAGAACAGTCTGCAGCAACCGGCCTCACCCTACTAGAATCTGAAGTCAAATGTCTAATGTTTGCTGATGATCTAGTGCTTCTGTCACCAACTAAGGAGGGCCTACAGCAGCACCTAGATCTTCTGCACAGATTTTGTCAGACCTTGCCCTGACAGTAAATCTCATTAAGGCAAAAATAATGGCGTTCCAAAAAAAGGTCCAGTTGCCAGGACCACAAATACAAATTCCATCTAGACACCGTTGACCTAGAGCACACAAAAAACTATACATACTTCGGCCTAAACATCAGCGCCACAGGTAAAGTCCACAAAGCTGTGAACGATCTGAGAGACTAGGCAAGAAGGGCCTTCTATGCCATCAAAAGGAACATAAAATTCGACATACCAATTAGGATCTGGCTAAAAATACTTGAATCAGTTATAGAACCCACTGCCCTTTATGGTTGTGAGGTCTGGGGTCCGCTCACCAACCAAGAATTCACAAAATGGGACAAACACCAAATTGAGACTCTGCATGCAGAATTCTGCAAAATTATCCTCAGTGTACAACGAAAAAACACCAAATAATACATGCAGAGCAGAATTAGGCCGATACCCGCTAATTATCAAAATCCAGAAAAGAGCCATTAAATTCTATAACCACTTAAAAGGAAGCGATTCCCAAAACTTCCATAACAAAGCCATCACCTACAGAGAGATTCACTTGGAGAACAGTCCCCTAAGCAAGCTGGTCCTGAGGCTCTGTTCACAAACACAAACAGACCCCACAGAGCCCCAGGACAGCAACACAATTAGACCCAACCAAATCATGAGAAAACAAAAAGAGAATTACTTGACACATTGGAAAGAATTAACAAAAAAACTGAGCAAACTAGAATGCTATTTGGCCCTAAACAGAGAGTACACAGTGGCAGAATACCTGACCACTGTGACTGACCCAGACTTAAGGAAAGCTTTGACTATGTACAGACTCAGTGAGCATAGCCTTGCTATTGAGAAAGTCCGCCGTAGGTAGACCTGGCTCTCAAGAGAAGACAGGCTATGTGCACACTGCCCACAAAATGAGGTGGAAACTGAGCTGCACTTCCTAACCTCCCGACAAATGTATGACCATATTAGAGACACATATTTCCCTCAGATTAAACAGATCCACAAAGAATTCAAAAACAAATCCAATTTTGATAAACTCCCTTATCTACTGGGTGAAAAACCACTGTGTGCCATCACAGCAGCAAGATTTGTGACCTGTTGCCACAAGAAAAGGGCAACCAGTGAAGAACAAACACCATTGTAAATACAACCCATATTTATGATTATTTATTTTCCCATTTGTACTTTTACTATTTGCACATTGTTCCAACAATGTATATATACGTAATATGACATTTGAAATGTCTTTATTCTTTTGGAACTTCTGAGTGTAATCTTTACTGTTAATATTTATTGTTTATTTCACTTTTGTTTATTATCTACTTCACTTGCTTTAGCAACGTAAACATACGTTTCCCATGCCAATAAAGCCCTTAAATTGAAATTGAAATTGAATTTAGAGGAGAGGGGGTGAAAGAGAGGGGGGGACGGTAGGAGGGAGAGATGAAAGAGAGAAAGAAAGAGAGAGGAGAGGGAGTGAAAGAGAGAAGAGAGGGTACGAGTGAGAGAGATACATAGAAAGACGGAGCTCTCCAGTGTTCCTGTAGACACTAAAAGAGGGAGCTCTCTAGTGTTCCGTGTGTGTTTTAATTGATTGTTCTCTGGGCTAGAGAGATATTGATCACAGACGCTCACACTTTAAAGCACCCATGACGCCACACACGCGCACGCACGCACGCGCACGCACGCACATATACACGCATACACACTACAAGCCCCTCCGTCGCAGAGGAAACAGAAAGAATTGAGGACAGTAAGGTAAAGAGGAAGAGGAGAGATGGAGAGTTTTCCCTCTTCCTCTAACAGGGGTGGGAACTAATCACATAGGAAACAGGATAGTCCTGAAAACGTGAGTGAGTGAACCTTCCGTTGCCTCGAGGTGTTTGTGTGTGAACCCCCCGGACAAGAGGTCAACCACACCCACTGTTCAAAAGCCCAAGAGATCGGAGAGGGAAGTGACGAGTGTGTTTGTGTGTGTGTGTGTGTGTGTGTGTGTGTGTGTGTGTGTGTGTGTGTGTGTGTGTGTGTGTGTGTGTGTGTGTGTGTGTGTGTGTGTGTGTGTGTGTGTGTGTGTGTGTGTGTGTGTGTGTGTGCTCCTCTGAACAGAGGGGCCTTGAACCGCAGACTAAAGGAAAGATGACACCCTCCTCTTTAAGCTCCCAGAAATGTCACCCCTCCCCCTCTTCATACCCCAAACGGACCCCCCTTGGCCAAGGCCCCCTCTTCTCTGTGGGTGTGCCACCCATAAACTCTAAGTGCCTCTTGCTAGCGGCTAGAGTACGTGCAGAAGCTTTTCCTGTGAAGGTGTGACACACTCCAGAACGTGTGACACACTCCATCAGACATTAAGCAGAGCCCAACACTTCCAGTGTGTGCCTGCGTGTCTGCCAACTTTGAAAAAGAACGTCTATTCTTCCAACTGGTCGATCTCCAAGACATTTCTGAAGAAAAAAACAACAACGATAAAGCCTTTCATTCCTTTTTTTTTTTTTTATCGTTTGGCGCTGTTGGCGGGAGGTGCATTCAGCTGCCCTAGCGCTGGGAAGGCAAAGTGTTCCCATTTTAAACCGTTTCATGTGTCTGAAGGTACAACTCCGCCTACCCGGCATGTCCAGAGAGCAAATCAAGCGCACTTATAGGCCTTATCGCTGGCCAATCAGATGGCTCAGATCACTGTGTCTGCACAGTTTCCTCGCGCCATAGACTATAGAAGGAGCCTCGAATAGGGACCCATATTACCGCCACACCGGCAGTCTTGAGTCCTGACCGCAGTAAAATTCCACGTGACCGTTGAGTCACGGTAATCTCCTCTTATGCACTCTGGACATGTGTTGGTAGTACCCAACTCACTAACTACCATCAGGTCCTAATGGCCTGGTACTCAGGGATCTACTGTCCCTCTAACCATCAGGTCCTAATGGCCTGGTACTCAGGGATCTACTGTCCCTCTAACCATCAGGTCCTAATGGCCTGGTACTCAGGGATCTACTGTCCCTCTAACCATCAGGTCCTAATGGCCTGGTACTCAGGGATCTACTGTCCCTCTAACCATCAGGTCCTAATGGCCTGGTACTCAGGGATCTACTGTCCCTCTAACCACTCTGACGTCAATGCAAATGCAAATCGAAAATCATCAAAACAGTATCTTGCTTTTAAAACTCACTTCACTGTGATTGATCAATTTAAAGAAAGAAGTTTAACATAGCTGCAGGAAGTAGGGGTGCTGAGGGTGCTTTCTATCACCATGAAGAAAAACAATGAACAATACAGTAATTGAGCACACTGAGACATCAAGTGGGGTCTTCATGATGTGATGATGTGGCTCAGTTCGAAGAGCGTGGCGCTTGAAATGCCAAGGTTGTGGGTTCAATTCCCACCAGGGACCAGTACGAAAATGTATGCACTCACTACTGTAAGTTGCTCTGGATAAGAGCGTCTACTAAAAAGGATTGAATAGACCATTTAACCTCTACGGGATCGGTGTCCCGTATACGGGACGGTTGAGATAATGTGCGCTAATGTGATTAGCATTACTATAGTAAGTAACAGCAAACTTTCCAAGACATAGACATTTCTTATATGGGCAGAAAGCTTACATTCTTGTTAATCTAACTGCACCGTCAAATTTACAGTAGCTATTACAGTGAAAAAATACCATGCTATTGTTTGAGGAGAGTGCACAACAACAACAAATTATCATAGCAACTGGTTTGATACATTCACCTCTGGAGGTAAATAATGTACTTACATTCAGTAATCTTGCTCTGATTTGTCATCCTAAGGGTCCCAGAGATAAAATGTAGCATAGTTTTGTTTGATAAAATCAATTTTTATATTCAAATGTAGGAACTGGATTCTACAGTTTGAACCCCTGCTGTCTCTGGCTCCACACCCACCCCGCCCGGCCATCTAGATGTGTGAAAGTTAGTGTATAAGCTAATGATCCATCATGTATGACATTCCTGGGAGCGTGTAAACTTACATTTTGTATTACCATATCATTTCTGTATGTTCTCTATAGTTATGTACTTGAAAATTCGGCACATTTGGGCAGACATGACACAAAATAGTCCAGTATTGCAATGCTTGTGATAGAATGGCGCCGGAGAAGATGGCTGCCGTTATACAGCCCTCTAACCAATTGTACTATTATGTGTGTTTTTTCGCGTTATTTGTAATTTATTCTGTACATAATGTTTCTGCCACCGTCTCTTATGACCAAAAAGAGCTTCTTGATATCAGGACAGCAATTACTCACCTCGTATTGGACGAAGATTTTTTTCTTCAACGAGTCGGACGCGAAGGATATTCTACAGACACCCGACAAGGCCCAAATCCCCATCATTCGCATGAGAAAGTGATGGAGATATCGTGGACGTAGGTCGGGGTGCCTTGTAAGGATCTGACAGCGAGCAAGTAAACTGCCTCTTCCATCAATCCTATTAGCCAATGTTCAATCATTTGAAAATAAATTGGACGACCTAAGATTAAGATTATCCTACCAACGGGACATTAAAAACTGTAATATCTTATGTTTCATCGAGTCGTGGCTGAACGACGACATGGATAACATACAGCTGGTGGGATATACGCTACATCGGGCAGGATAGAACGGCTGACTCCGGTAAGACAAGGGGTGGCGGTCTGTGTATATTTGTAAACAACAGCTGGTGCATAAAATCTAATACTAAGGAAGTCTCAAGGTTTTGCTCACCTGAGGTAGAGTATCTCATGATAAGTTGTAGACCACACTATTTACCAAGAGAGTTTTCATTAATATTTTTCGTAGCTGTCTATTTACCACCACAAATCGATGCTGGCACTAAGGTTGCACTCAATGAGCTGTATAAGGCCATAAGTGAACAGGAACACGCTCATCCATAGGCAGCGCTCCTAGTGGCCGGGGACTTTAATGCAGGGAAACTTAAATCCGTTTTACCTCATTTCTACCAGCATGTTAAATTAGCAAAAACTAAAGCAGGAAGCACCAGTGACTCGGTTAATAAAGAAGTGGTCAGATGACGCAGATGCTAAGCTACAGGACTGTTTTGCTAGCACAGACTGGAATATGTTCCGGGATTCTTCCGATAGCATTGAGGAGTACACCACATCAGTCAGTGGCTTCATCAATAAGTGCATCGATGACGTCGTTCCCACAGTGACCGTACGTACATACCCCAACCAGAAGCCATGGATTACAGGCAACATCCGCACTGAGCTAAAGGGTAGAGCTGCCGCTTTCAAGGAGCGGGACTCTAACCCGGACGCTTATAAGAAATCCCGCTATGCCCTTCCGACGAACCATCAAACAGGCAAAGAGTCAATACAGGACAAAGATTGAATCATACTACACCAGATCTGACGCTCGTCGGATGTGACAGGGCTAGACCCACTCCAATTTGCATACCGCCCCAACAGATCCACAGATGATGCAATCTCTATTGCACTCCACACTGCCCTTTCCCACCTGGACAAGAATAACACCGACGTGAGAATGCTATTCATTGACTACAGCTCAGCGTTCAACACCATAGTGCCCTCAAAGCTCATCACTAAGCTAAGGACCCTGGGACTAAACACCTCCCTCTGCAACTGGATTCTGGACTTCCTGATGGGCCGCCCCCAGGTGGTATGGGTAGGTAACAACACATCCGCCACGCTGATCCTCAACAAGGGGGCCCTCAGGGGTGCGTGCTCAGTCCCCTCCTGTACTCCCTGTTCACCCATAACTGCATGGCCAGGCATGACTCCAACACCATCATTAGGTTTGCTGATGACACAACAGTGGTAGGCCTGATCACTGATAACGATGAGACAGCCTATAGGGAGGAGGTCAGAGACCTGGCCGTGTGGTGTCAGGATAACAACCTCTCCCTCAACGTGATGAAGACAAAGGAGATGATTGTGGACTACAGGAAAAAATAAGAGGACTGAGCACGCCCCCATTCTCATCAACGGGCTGTAGTGGAACAGGTTGAGAGCTTCAAGTTCCTTGGTGTCCACATCACCAACAAACTATCATGGTCCAAACACACCAAGACAGTCGTGAAGAGGGCACGAAAAAGCCTATTCCCCCTAAGGAGACTGAAAAGATTTGGCATGGGTCCTCAGATCCTCAAAAAGTTATACAGCTGCACCATCGAGAGCATCCTGACTGGTTGCATCACCGCCTGGTATGGCAACTGCTCGGCCTCCGACCGCAAGGCACTACACAGGGTAGTGCGTACGGCCCAGTACATCACTGGGGCCAAGCTTCCTGCCATCCAGGACCTCTATACTAGGCGGTGTCAGAAGAAGAAGGCCCTAAAAATTGTCAAAGACTCCAGCCACCCTAGTCATAGACTGTTCTCCCTGCTACCGCATGGCAAGCGGTAATGGAGCGCCAAGTCTAGGTCAAAAAGGCTTCTTAACAGCTTCTACCCCCAAGCCATAAGACTCCTGAACAGCTAATCATGGCTACCCGGACTATTTGCATTGCCCCTCCCCACCCCACCCCAACCCCCTCTTTTACGCTGCTGCTACTCTGTTTATTATCTATGCATAGTCACTTTAACTCTACCCACATGTACATATTACCTCAATTACCTCGACTAACCGGTGCCCCCGCACATTGACTCTGTACCGGTACCCCCTGTATATAGCCTCCCTACATTTATTTTATTTTACTGCTGCTCTTTAATTATTTTCTATTTTCTATTCTTTACTTATCTATTTTTTACTTAACACTTTTTTTTCTTAAAAAACTGCATTATTGGTTAAGGGCTTGTAAGTAAGCATTTCACTGTAAGTTCTATATGTGGCAAATACAATTGGATTTGATTTGATTCACTGAATCAAACTGAAACTTTGCACACACACGCCTTTCTCTATTTCAAAGATGATGGAACAAAAAATAATAATAGAAAAAGCATGTTTTTCTGTTTGTATGATATTTTACCAGATTTCACATTTCCACAAACTTCAAAGCATTTCCTTTCAAATGGTATCAACAATTGGCATATCCTTGCTTCAGGTCCTGAGCTACAGGCAGTTAGATTTGGGGACGTCATTTTAGGCAAAAAAAAAAAAAAAAAAAAAAAAAAAAGGGTCAGATCCTTAAGAGGTTAAGTATTTACATAGAAATAAGTTGCATTTGCAAAGTATTTCAAGAAACTATCAAGCAAGTATTTTTATACTCCACAAGTAATATCAGATTAACTGTTTTGTACAGATAATTATCAGCCTCAAGTAACAAACGCTGGTAAACACTCAAATACATTTAGTTTAAACTTTTTCACAAAAGTAGTGCACTGGGCCTTTACTAGTCCTGTATTAGCGGACCGATATAGACGTCTTCAGCGCGGCAAAAACCATTTCTGCAAAAATATCGCAGCACCCCCACCCCCAAACTACTTCCTGCGGTTTTGAGTTCAACAACAGGTTGAGGAAAACCTGGTCTTTGTGGCTGTTGTTTCACACAACGAAATGGACAGGGCTTCCTCACGTGATGATTAATTAAAAACACCCATATATCATTTAGAGCTTATGCATAGGCCTATACAGTGCATTCGGAAAGTATTCAGACCCCTTGACTTTTTCAAAATGTTGTTACGTTACAGCTTTATTCTAAAATTGATTCAATTATTTTTTTCCCTCATCAATCTACACAAAATACCCCATAATGACAAAGCAAAAACTGTTTTTTTGGACATTTTGGACAATTTTATGAATAATAAAAAAGAAGAAATATCACATTTACATACACTACCAGTCAAATGTTTGGACAAAACCTACTCATTCAAGGGTTTTTCTTTATTATTTCTATTTTTTACATTGTAGAATAATAGTGAAGACATCAAAACTATGAAATAACACAAATGGAATCATGTAGTAACCAAAAAAGTGTTAAACAAATCAAAATATATTTTATATTTGAGATTCTTCAAATACCCACCCTTTGCCTTGATGACAGCTTTGCACACTCTTGGCATTCTCTCAACCAGTTTCATGAGGTAGTCACCTGGAATGCATTTCAATTAACAGGTGTGCCTTCTTAAAAGTTAATTTGTAGAATTTCTTTCCTTCTTAATGTGTTTGAGCCAATCACCTGTATTTGGGGAGTTTCTTCCATTCTTCTCTGCAGATCCTCTCAAGCTCTGTCAGGTTGGATGGGGAGCATCACTGCACAGCTATTTTCGATCGGGTTCAAGTCTGGGCACTGGCTGGGCCACTCAAGGATATTCAGAGACTTGTCCCTAAGCCACTCCTGCATTGTCTTGGCTGTGTGCTTAGGGTCGTTGTCCTGTTGGAAGGTGAACCTTCGCCCCAGTCTGAGGTCCTGAGCGCTCTGGAGCAGGTTTTCATCAAGGATCTCTCTGTACTTTGCTCCGTTCATCTTTCCCTCAATCCTGACTAGTCTACCAGTCCCTGGCGCTGAAAAATATCCTCACAGCATAATGCTGCCACTACCATGCTTCACCGCAGGGATGGTGCCAGGTTTTCTCCAGATGTGACACTTGGCATTCAGGCCAAAGAGTTCAATCTTGGTTTCATCAGACCAGAGAATCTTGTTTCTCATGGTCTGAGTCCTTTAGGTGCCTTTTGGCAAACTCCAAGCGGGCTGTCATGTGCCTTTTACTGAGGAGCGGCTTCCGTCTGGCCACTACCATAAAGGCCTGATTGGTGGAGTGCTGCAGAGATGGTTGTCCTTCAGGAAGGCTCTCCCATCCCCAGCTCTGTGAACATCGGGTTCTTGGTCACCTCCCTGACCAAGGCACTTCTCCCGCGATTGCTCAGTTTGGCTGCGTGGCCAGCTCTAGGAAGAGTCTTGGTGGTTCCAAACATCTTCCTTTTAAGAATGATGGAGGCCACTGTGGTGTAAAGCTCGCCACCACTGGACTCTGGAGCAGCGGAAATGCATTCTCTGGAGTGATGAATCACTCTTCTCCATCTGGTAGTCTGAAGGACGAATATGGGTTTGGCGGATGCCAGGAGCCCTACCTGCCCAAATGCATAGTGCCAACTGTAAAGTTTGGTTGAGGAGGAATTATGATCTGGGGCTGTTTTTCATGGTACGGGCTAGGCCCCTTAGTTCCTGTGAAGGGAAAATCTTAACGCTACAGCATACAATTACATTCTACACGATTCTGTGCTTCCAACTTTGTGGCAAGGTTTGGGGAAGGCCCTTTTCTATTTCAGCATGACAATGCCCCTATGGACAAAGCGAGGTCCATACAGAAATGGTTTGTCGAGATCGGTGTGGAAGAACTTGACTGGCCTGCACAGAGCCCAGACCTCAACCCCATCGAACACCTTTGGGATGAATTGGAACGCCGACTGCGAGCCAAGCCTAATCACCCAACATCAGTGCCCGACCTCACTAATGCTCTTGTGGCTGAATGGAAGCATGTCCCCACAGCAATGTTCCAACATCTAGTGGAAAGCCCTCCCAGAAGAGTGGAGGCTGTTATAGCAGCAAAGGGGGGACCAACTCCATATTGATGCCCATAATTTTGGAATGAGATGTTTGACAAGCATGTGTCCACATACTTTTGGTCATGTAGTGCATTTTACTTATCCATTAATCAGGGTGTATTCATTAGTTGCAGATAGAAGCAAAGGGGGGACCAATTTTGGAATGAGATGTTTGACGAGCAGGTGTCCACATACTTTTGGTCATGCAGTGTATGTTTAGATTTCTAAGACATTCTAAGGTTTGTGTCATTCACAACTAAAGTTGCCAAATAAATCTAAATCTAGCATATTGCACCTGTTTCAAATGACCACATACCCACTTTATATGCGCACTTGCTTCGGAATGGGAAGAATATCCTTTATATTTTTATTCAGCTAAGTTCAATTATATTCTTCTTACTATAAAATCATACAATATAAAATAATGGCACAGGACTTATAAGCATATCTTGTCAGCTAAATGAACAAGCCTACAGCCTACGGCATGGCTCATAGCCAGATAACATACAGTAGGCCAACATTTTTTTTTCATATCATAATGTTTCATAATGTTTCACTAGACCTGCCTAAAATTAAATAATGAATTTGTGATGGTGTTTATTAAATTGATTTATTAAACTTTTTTAAATATAGATGTTCCAAAGGCACGCATCAGCAGCTTTATATGCGTCTCGGAGGCTCGGAGACGTGTTTATGTTAATTAACGGTCAATCACCGTGAGAACTTTTGCATGACAATAACCGCCACAGCCCTAGCCTCGAACACACAGCAAAGTTGATAATGTGAGATTTCAAAACTTTTTAAAACCATGACTAGAGAGAGACTCAATGAATTCAATGAAAGTGTTGCTTTTTTTTTATGAGTAAGTTCCTGTTTAAGTCTTATTAAACACCTTTAGAATGCACACTACAAACAGCAATGAATTAGCACTATGCAAAGATCGCTCCGCCATTTCCTCGTTGCTCAAATTTTAATAGTTCGCCTAATTTCAGTTTACGTGACAAAACAAGCAAGTATAGTTCAGAAAATCATTGTACCTAATAAACCGCTGTGAAAATATATTTTCCATAACCAAAAATATGATATTTTCAGCTTTTGAAGCTGGTGTACAAAACCGAAAGTAAAAGATGCAAAAATGAAACTTAAGAACGGGAAGCATAGAAATAGCGCACATAGAACATATATAGACATGCTTCCAATAAGAATGACAGATCTATAACACACATTTCTCTCTCTCTCTCTTCCTCTCTCTCTCTGTCTCTCTCTCTCACTCTCTCTCTCTCTCTCTCACTCTCTCTCTCTCGCTCTCTCTCACTCTCTCTGTCTCTCGCTCTCTCTCGGTCTCTCTCTCTCTGTCTCTCTCTCTCTCTCTTCCTCTCTCTCTCTGTCTCTCTCTCTCTCTCTCTCTCTCTCTCTCTCGCTCTCTCTCACTCTCTCTGTCTCTCGCTCTCTCTCGGTCTCTCTCTCTCTGCCTCTCTCTCTCTGTCTCTCTCTCTCTCTCTCTCTCTCACTCTCTCTGCCTCTCTCTCTCTCTGCCTCTCTCTGTCTCTCTCTCTCTCTCTCTCTCTCTCTCTCTCTCTCTCTCTCTCTCTGTCTCTCTCTCTCTGTCTCTCTCTCTCTCTCTCCCTGTCTCTCTCTCTGTATCTCTCTCTCTCTGTCTCGCGCTCTCTCTCTCTCTCTCTCTCGAATTGAGAGTGGTGTTGTATTGAAAGAGACGCAGGTGTCGGTATTTTCTTTAATAAATCTGGCGAAGAAAGTTATACTTGCCACCATTTGTTAGAGATGAAGTGTTGGAGCGAGAGTTAGCTTGTTATGGTAAAATTGTATCCACAATAAAAAAAGATTACTTTTGGATGCAAGTCTCCTTTGCTGAAACATGCCGTGTCTCATTAGAGACAAGTGCATATGATTTTAAAGAAGGATACTGACAAACTGAATTTAGCGTTCAGTTTTAAGATTGACGGATTTGATTATGTGTTCTATGCTTCTACTGAATCAATGAAATGTTTTGGCTGTGGAAGAGTTCTAGCGCTGGATGCACCACCGCGAAGGGATGAACATACTAAGGGTTCAGTGGAAGGGAGAAGGTGGGCAGATGTGGTTGGAAAAGTAGGAAAGGAAAGAAGTGTGGATATGGAGGCAATTGTGGTAGATCAGAACAAAAAGGGAGGGGAAACAGTCGGTGAGACTGCAATTGGGGTCGCTGAGTCGGTACTAGAAAAGGAAATTGAAATTCAAGAAGAGACTGAAACAATAGAAAATGAAGGGACGGCAGGTAGCTTAGTGGTTAAGAGCGTTGTACCAGTAACCGTAAAGGTCGCTGGTTCTAATCCCTGAGCCGACTAGGTGAAAAATCTGTCTATGTGCCCTTGAGCAAGGCACTTAACCCTAATTGCTCCAGTAAGTCGCTCTGGATAAGAGCGTCTGCTAAATTACCAATATATATATATATATAATATTTTCAAAGTACAGAGGAGTAAGAGGAAACATTTAAGTGGTGGTGAAGGGTCTAATTCTAAGAGGAAGGTAGAGATTGATAAATCAGTTGAGGATAAACAGGTTGTAGAGATGGTGGACTTTTCCTCTGGGGAGGATAGTGAGAGTGAGTCATCTGATGCATCACAACAAAATAGCGAGAAAAATGGAGTGGAAAGGGAAGTATGGTCTTGAGAAGGTACGTCAATTTCTGAAAATGACAAAAAGGGAAGAAGTATATGCAGGATTATAATGTAACAGATTTTTTTTTTCCTGAAAGTGAATTGTTTATTGAGTCATCAAAGTTTCTGATGTCAAAGGTAACGGGGGGAGGTTTTACAAGCCCTGAAATCGCTAGACTCAAGAAAGTGGTCACGAGAGTGATAAGTGATGGAAATTCTGATGGAAACGAAAGAGTTCAGTCGCAGAGATCTGGTTTCTGTCTTTTTTTTCCTTCAGCCATGAGCAGTTTTAAGGTTTCTTCTTTAAATGTAAATGGGGCGAGATGTTAAAAAAATAGAGCCATAGTGTATGAGTTAATGAAGAGAAAGGGACGTTTTCTACAATAAACGCATAGTAATATTGAAAATGAAGTTATGTGGCAACAGGAGTGGGGGGGGGGGGGCAGTGGTGTGTAGTCACAAAAGCCCAAAAAGTGGGGGTGTAGCTATGTTTTTTTTGCCTTTGTCGTATGAGGTGGAAGAGGTAGTTGAGGGGAGGTTATTAAAAGTTAGAGCGAGGTATGAAAACGTCACTGTGTGTTTAATAAATGTATATGCCCCCAGTGGTGGCAGTTGAGAGGGAATGTTTTTTAGAGACAGTATCAAATACCATTGAGAAATGTAATACTGAAGATTATTTATTTATTGCTGGAGATTTTAACTGCACAGTCAGTGATTTAGATAGAAACGACAAAGCACCTCATATAGCCTCAAGGACTTTTTTTAAACGCCTCATTGTAACATATGAACTGTGTGATATTTGGCGGAGCCAACATGGAGGCACGAGACAGTACACCTGTGCCCATGTGAGAGAGAGCATCATCTCTATGGCCAGGTTAGATAGGTTTTATTGTTTTGAGCATCAATCTCAGGTCTGTGATAACCCCAGTGGGATTTTCTGATCATTGTTTAATAACAGATGTGGTGTTCATCAACGCTGTAAAACCCAAAAGCGCATGCTGGCATTTTAATATAACATTATTGAGTGATGTTCACTTCAGGGAATGTTTCATTTTTTTTCCGGGAGAAGTGGAAGTCTCAAAAGGCAAGTTTAGTATCCCTTCAACAGTGGTGGGATATAGGGAAAATACTGATTCAACAGTTAGTTTAAACCACAGGAGATCGAGGCCATACTCAGGCCCTCAAGAGAAAAAAAGCTGCATTGGCAGACCTGCTGGGTATCAGAGCACAGGGGGCATTGGTGAGAAGTAAGTTTCAGGGAATCTCTGAAATGGATGCCTCATCCAAATTTTTCTTTGGCTTAGAGAAAAAGAATGGGCAAATTATAATTATTAATTGCCTCAAATCCGCCGTTGGACAAGAGGTCACTAGCCATAGTGAAATTAGGAAAAGGGCAGTAGAGTTCTATGCTGAGCTCTACAAGCGCGAGTACAAAGAGGATAAAACAGTGACACAGCAGTTCCTTGATGGGCTCCCACAGGTGGCTGCAGAAGCTCAGGTTGAGCTAGAGAAACAATTGTCTTTGCAGGAGTTATACATTGCATTAAAAGACATGGAAAATGGAAGAGCACCAGGCATTGATGGGCTTCCCGTTTACTTTTTAAAGTCATTTTGGGCTATGTTCGGAGAGTATTGACTAGCAGTAGTTAACGATAGTCTGACCGGAGGGTTACTACCGATAAGCTGCAGAAGGGCTGTCCTCCAAAAATGGGTGATCCTAAGGAGGTGAAGAACTGGAGGCCGGTGGCTTTATTGTGCACTGATTATAAGATCCTCTCAAAGGCTTTGTCCAACAGGCTGAGGGAGGTGATGGGGGAAATCATACATACGGACCAGTCTTACTGAGTTCCTAGCAGGCAGATAGGGGATAACATTTCTCTGATTCAAGATTTTTTGGACGTCTCTAGGGCTATTGGGTTGGATGCTGGTCTAATTTCAATTGATCAGGAAAAGGCATTTGACCGAGTTGAACATCAATACTTATGGCACACTTTTGAGGCATTTGGTTTCAACTCTAGTTTTATTGCCATGATCAGGGTGATGTATGGTAATATTGAGAGTGTATTGAAAGTTAACGGTGGTTTGAGTGCTTCTTTTAAAGCGTGTAGAGGTATCAGGCAGGGGTGTTCTTTGTCAGGAATGTTATATGCCATTGCTATAGAGCCACTACTAAATAGCATTAGAAGTTGAATTGAAGGGGTGCACCTTTCAGAGGATATTCCTCCTATTCGTCTCTCAGCATATGCTGATGATGTTGTTATTTTAGTGAAAAATCAAGCAGAGGTGGATAGTTTGAGTCTTACGGTTGATAGGTTTAAAGGAATATCCTCTACAAAGTTAAATTGGGATAAAAAGTTGTGCTTTACAGATTGGAGAATGGTCTGGAGGGATCATGGCTTTGCCAGGGGGGCTGGAATGGTGTAAGGGAGGTTTTAAGTATCTTAGAGTGTACTTAGGGGATGAAGAGACAATGGAAAAAAATTGGAAGGGGGTGCTTGAAATGGTGGAAGGGAGGATGAGGAGATGGCATTGGTTGTTATCTCGTATGTCATATAGGGGGCGCACTATTATAGTTAACAATGCGATTGCCTCTGCACTGTGGCATCGGTTGTCATGTTTAGAGCCACCATCTGGTCTTCTGGCTAAGATACAGGCAATTATTGTAGATTTATTTTGGGATAAATATCATTGGGTTCTACAAAGTGTTTTGTATTTGTCAAAAGAGAAGGAGGGACAAGGTTTAGTACATCTTGCTAGTAGGGCTGCTGCTATCCGGTTTCAGTTTATTCAAAGGTTGCTTTATGGACCGGAAAATGTGGTTTGGAGAGGAGTGGCAGGTCTTATATTACAGAAGGTTGGGGGATTAGGTTTAAAGAGGGCTTTATTTTTGGTCGACAGTATCCAGATTTCTAGGGAGAGAGTACCTCTTTGTTATAGAGGCCTTCTTAGGGTTTGGAGCATAATGAAGGCTTCCAGACGCACTCCAGCGGAGTCAGTGTATTGGCTGCTAGAAGAACCTCTGGTGTATGGGGCAAGACTGGATTGCACAACTGAAGATGTTGCACATTTCTCCAAGATTCTGGTGAAGGGCAAAATCATCACCCTAAGACAGTTAATGGCCATGGCTGGGACCGCCTTAATGGATGGAAGACGGGTGGCTGAACATTTGGGGGTGAGGTCGGAAAGGATTGTCGGACAACTGCTGGGAAGCTGCAGGAAGGCTCTGTCAGCAGAAGATTGGATTATACTTAATAATCATGAGAAGAAGGTACAAGATGAAAACGTCCCATTTCCAAGACTGAGGATTACACCCAATATCCCAGAGTCAGAAAGAAAGGAGTTATTACTGGATTTGAGAGGGTTGGAAGAGGTGGGTTTGGATGAGGTGAATGGGAAAGATTTATATAGGGGGTGTGTCAAGGCTTTGAACAAAGATAAATTGAAGAATAGAAAAGATACTCCTTGGAGGGTAAAACTGGGCATTGGTGACAAGGTGAAGCCAGCATGGAGAGCACTGTACAAGCCACCTTTACAAAAGGGCACTTGTGACATGCAATGGAGGGTTTTGCATGGCATCATTGCAGTTAATGCTTTTGTTTCTGTTATTAACTCAGATGTTAGAGATGGATGTCCTTTTTGTTATATAAAATAATCAATTGTTCATTGTTTTATGGAGTGTGAGAGAATTAAGCATCTCTTTGAATTACTAGAGTCTTTGTTTACAGCTGGAGGGGAGATTTTCAATAACACTATTTTTATTTTGGGGGATTCAATATAGTAAGCAAAAGAAGAAAAAATGTCAACTGTTAAATTTTATTTTGGGACAAGCTAGGATGTCAATTTTTCTGAGTAGGAAACATAAAATAGATACGGGGTATGGGCAGGATGTAAGAAGTGTTTTTAAAGGATTAGTCAAAGCAAGAATAAAAGTGGATTTTTTTGGCTGTAAAAGATCTCCCATTGTTTGAGGAAAAATGGGCTTATGAAGGAGTGTTGTGCTTTGTAGAGGATAAATTATTTTTTGTTGATGAAATGAGTTGAATGTATAAATATTATTTTTGTGTTATTATTTATTTAGGAATTACTAAATTGTTGATTCATTTCTGAAAAGGCATAGTGTACCATTATTTGTGTTAAGAATTAAGTATGAAATAAAGGTTTTATAAAACTCAACTCCCCCCGCTCTCTCTCTCTCTCTCTCTCTCTCTCTCTCTCGTCTGAGTGCATGCTGGGAGTGAGTCGTGAAGCAGGACTGATTGTGAGAGCGACTGGAATTTTCTCTCTATTGGGTTTTGGTGTGTATATATACAGTGGGGAGAACAAGTATTTGATACACTGCCGATTTTGCAGGTTTTCCTACTTACAAGGCATGTAGAGGTCTGTCATTTTTATCATAGGTACACTTCAACTGTGAGAGACGGAATCTAAAACAAAAATCCAGAAAATCACATTGTATGATTTTTAAGTAATGAATTTGCATTTTATTGCATGACATAAATATTTGATACATCAGAAAAGCAGAACTTAATATTTGGTACAGAAACCTTTGTTTGCAATTACAGAGATCATACGTATCCTGTAGGTCTTGACCAGGTTTGCACACACTGCAGCAGGGATTTTGGCCCACTCCTCCATAACTTCTCCAGATCCTTCAGGTTTCGGGGCTGTCGCTGGGCAATACGAACTTTCAGCTCCCTCCAAAGATTTTCTATTCGGTTCAGGTCTGGAGACTGGCTAGGCCACTCCATGACCTTGAGATGCTTCTTACGGAGCCACTCCTTAGTTGCCCTGGCTGTGTGTTTCGGGTCATTGTCATGCTGGAAGACCCAGCCACGACCCATCTTCAATGCTCTTACTGAGGGAAGGAGGTTATTGGCCAAGATCTCGTGATACATGGCCCCATCCATCCTCCCCTCAATACGGTGCAGTCGTCCTGTCCCCTTTGCAGAAAAGCATCCCCAAAGAATGATGTTTCCAACTCCATGCTTCATGGTTGGGATGGTGTTCTTGGGGTTGTACTCATCCTTCTTCTTCCTCCAAACACGAGTTTAGACCAAAAAGCTCTATTTTTGTCTCATCAGACCACATGACCTTCTCCCATTCCTCCTCTGGATCATCCAGATGGTCATTGGCAAACTTCAGACGGGCCTGGACATGCACTGGCTTGAGCAGGGGGACCTTGCGTGCACTGCAGGATTTTAATCCATGACTGCGTATTGTGTTACTAATGGTTTTCTTTGAGACTGTGGTCCCAGCTCTCTTCAGGTCATTGACCAGGTCCTGCCGTGTAGTTCTGGGCTGATCCCTCACCTTCCTCATGATCATTGATGCCCCACGAGGTGAGATCTTGCATGGAGCCCCAGACCGAGGGTGATTGACCGTCATCTTGAACTTCTTCCATTTTCTAATAATTGCGCCAACAGTTGTTGCCTTCTCACCAAGCTGCTTGCCTATTGTACTGTAGCCCATCCCATCCTTGTGCAGGTCTACAATTTTATCCCTGATGTCCTTACACAGCTCTCTGGTCTTGGCCATTGTGGAGAGGTTGGAGTCTGTTTGATTGAGTGTGTGGACAGGTGTCTTTTATACAGGTAACGAGTTCAAACAGGTGCAGTTAATACAGGTAAAGAGTGGAGAACAGGAGGGCTTCTTAAATAAAAACTAACAGGTCTGTGAGAGACGGAATTGTTACTGGTTGGTAGGTGATCAAATACTTATGTCATGCAATAAAATGCAAATTAATTACTTAAAAATCATACAATGTGATTTTCTGGATTTTTGTTTTAGATTCCGTCTCTCACAGTTGAAGTGTACCTATGATAAAAATTACAGACTACATGCTTTGTAAGTAGGAAAACCTGCAAAATCGGCAGTGTATCAAATACTTGTTCTCCCCACTGTATATTGATTAGTTTAGTTGTTTTAAGGTTATCTTGTCCTACTATCACTAAGCACGTATAGGGGTGTGGGATCGTTGAGGTTGTTTTTCTTGAGGGCGCAAACAGCGGGTGGGGCTGGTTGCAATGGCCACTCCCGGAGGTTTGGAGTTTGAAAAACGTAGTCGGCGGCATGGAGTAAAGATTCCTGCTGCGGCCGGGTGTTCAGTGGAAGAATGTAGCTTAGCAGTGGGTGCTATTATTGGGTATGATAGCATCAAATCAGCCTCAAGGATGAATAGCGCTGTAGTGATATTCTTAGATTCAATTGAAAAGGTGAATACGATAGTTGAGGGTGGTGTTGTGTTGCGGGAGACACAGACGTCTGTATTTCCTCTTATGAATCCGGTGAAGAAAGTTATACTTTCTAACGTGCCACCATTTGTTAGAGATGAAGTGTTGGAGCAAGAGTTATGGTCAACTTGTATCTACAATAAAGAAGGTTCTTTTTGGATGCAAATCTCCGTTGGTGAAACATGTCGTGTCTCATAGGAGACAAGTGCATATAATTTTAAAGAAGGACACTGACGAACTGAATTTAGCATTCAGTTTTAAGATTGATGGATTTCATTATGTCTTCTACGCTTCTACTGAATCAATGAAATGCTTTGGCTGTGGAAGAGAGGGGCATTTGGTGCGTTATTGTCCCGAGAACGAGTGCGCAGTGCCCGGTAGCAGCTCTAGTGCTGGTGCAGCTAATGCACCACCGTGAAGGGATGAACATGCTAAGGGTGCATGGGAAGGGAGAAGGTGGGCAGATGTGGTTGGAAAAGTAGGAAAGGAAAGCAGTGTGGCTATTGGGGCAATTGTGGTAGATCAGAACAAAGAGGGAGGGGAAACAGTCGGTGAGATTGCGACTGGGGTCGCTGAGGTGGTGCTGGAAAATGAAATTGGAGGTCAAGAGGAGATTTAAATAATGGAAAAGGAAGCAGCTGTTTTCAATGTACCGAGGAGTAAGAGGAAGAATTTAAGGGGTGGTGAAGGGTCTAATTCTAAGAGGAAGGTAGAGATTGATAAATCAGTTGAGGATAAACAGGTTGTAGAGATGGTGGAGTTTTCTTCTGGGGAGGATAGCGAGAGTGAGTCATCTGACGCGTCACAACCGAATAGTGAGATAAATGGGGTGGAAGGGAGGTATGGGAATGAGAAGGAACGTCAATTTCTGAATTTGACAAAAGGGAAGAAATATATGCAGGATTATAATCTAACAGATTTTTTTCCTGAAAGTGAATTGTTTATTGAATCAGCAAAGTTTCTGATGTCAAAAATGACATGGGGAGGTTTGACAAGCCCTGAAATTGCTAGACTCAAGAAAGTGGTCACGAGAGTGATAAGTGATGTAAATTCTAAAGAAAATGAATTCAGTTCAGTCGCAGCCTTAACTCTGTAAAGAGATGTGGTTTCTGTGTCTTCCTCTGTATTTTTTTTCCATCCATGAGCAGTTTTAAGATTTCTTCTTTAAACGTAAATGGGGCGAGAGACGTTTAAAAAAGAGCCATAGTGTATGAGTTATTTAAGGGAAAGGGAAGTGACATACGTTTTCTACAAGAAACGCATAGTAATATTGAAAATGAAGTTACGTGGCAACAGGAGTGGGGGGAGGGGGGGGTCATATGAGTTTGTCATATGAGTTTGAAGAGGTAGTTGAGGGGAGGTTATTAAAAGTTAGAGCGAGGTATGAAAATATCACTATGTGTCTGATAAATGTATATGCCCCAGTGGTGGCAGTTGAGAGGGTATGTTTTTTAGAGACATTATCAAATACCATTGAGAAATGTAATACTGAAGATTATTTATTGCTGGGGATTTTAACTGCACAGTCAGTGATTTAGATAGAAATCACAAAGAACCTCATATAGCCTTAAGGACTTTTTTTAAACGCCTCATTGTAACACATGAACTGTGTGATATTTGGCGGAGCCAACATGGAGGCACGAGACAGTACACCTGGTCCCATGTGAAAGAGAGCATCATCTCTATGGCCAGGTTAGATAGGTTTTATTGTTTTGAGCATTAATCTCAGGTCTGTAAATCAAGTGTGATAACCCTAGTGGGATTTTCTGATCATTGTTTAATAACAGAGGTGGTGTTCATTAACGCTGTAAAACCCAAAAGCGCATACTGCCATTTTAATATAACTTTATTGAGTGATGCTCACTTCAGGAAATGTTGGAGTTTTTTCTGGGAGAGGTGGAGGTCTCAAAAGGCCAGTTTTGTATCCCTTCAACAGCGGTGGGATATTGGGAAAATCCAGATTCAACAATTATGTAATCAATACACGAGGAATGTCACCAAAGTCATCACCAGATCAATGAAAGCCCTAGAGACTGAAATAGTGGAACTCCTGACGTTGGTTGAGACCACAGGAGATCGAGGCCATTCTCAGGCCCTCAAGAGGAAAAAGCTGCATTGGCAGACCTGCTGGGTATCAGAGCACAGGGGGCATTGGTGAGAAGTAAGTTTCAGGGAATCTCTGAAATGGAGGCCTCATCCAAATTTTTCTTTGGTTTAGAGAAAAATAATGGACAAAGAAGAATTATTCATTGTCTCAAATCAGCTGTTGGACAGGAGCTCACTAGCCCTAGTGAAATTAGAAAGAGGGCAGTAGAGTTCTATGCTGAGCTCTACAAGTGTGAGTAAGCTCACCCATACGTACAAATGTATGCACACATGACTGTTAGTCGCTTTGGATAAAAGCGTCTGCTAAATGGCATATTATTATTATTATTACAAAGAGGATAAAACAGTGACACAGCAGTTCCTTGATGGGCTCCCACAGGTAGCTGCAGAAGGACCGGTGGCTTTATTGTGCACTGATTATAAGATCCTGTCAAAGGCTTTGTCCAACAGGCTGAGGGAGGTGATGGGGCAAATCATACGGACCAGTCTTACTGAGTTCCTAGCAGGCAGATAGGGGATAACATTTCTCTGATTCTGGATTTTTTGGACGTCTCTAGGGCTATTGGGTTGGATGCTGGTCTAATTTCAATTGAGTTGAACATCAATACTTATGGCACACTTTTGAGGCATTTGGTTTCAGCTCTGGTTTCATTGCCATGATCAGGGTGATATATGGTGACATTGAAAGTGTATTGAAAGTTAACGGTGGTTTGAGTGCTCCTTTTAAAGTGTGTAGAGGTATTAGGCAGGGATGTCCTTTGTCAGGAATGTTATATGCCATCGCTATAGAGCCACTACTAAATAGCATTAGAAGTCGCATTGAAGGGGTGCACCTTTCAGAGGATATTCCTCCTATTCGTCTCTCAGCCTATGCTGATGATGTAGTTATTTTAGTGAAAAATAAAGCGGAGGTGGATAGTTTTAGTCTAATGGTTTATAGGTTTAAAGGAATATCCTCTGCAAAGGTAAATTGGGATAAAAAGTTGTGCTTTACAGATTGGAGAATGGTCTGGAGGGATCATGGCTTTGCCAGGGGGGCTGGAATGGTGTAAGGGAGGTTTTAAGTATCTTGGGGTGTACCTAGGAGATGATGGGACAAAAATTGGATTGGAGTGGTTGAAATGGTGGAAGGGAGGATGAGGAGATGGCGTTGGTTATTATCTCGTATGTCATATAGGGGGCATACTATTATAGTTAACAATGTGGTTGCCTCTGCACTGTGGCATCGGTTGTCAGTTTTAGAGCCACCATCTGGCCTTCTGGCTAAGATACAGGCAATTATTGTAGATTTTTGGGGGGATAAATATCATTGGGTTCCACAAAGTGTTTTGTATTTGTCAAAAGAGAAGGAGGGACAAGGTCTTGTACATCTTGCTAGTAGGGCTGCTGCTATCCGGTTTCAATTTATTCAAAGGTTGCTTTATGGACTGGAAAACGTGGTTTGGAGAGGGGTGGCAGGTCTTGCTTTATTTTTGGTTGATAGTAGCCAGATTTCTAGGGAGGGAGTACCTCTGTTTTACAGAGGCCTTCTTAGAGTTTGGAGCATAATGAAGGTGTCCAGACGCACTTCAGCGGAGTCAGTGCATTGGCTGTTGGAGGAATCTCTGGTGTATGGGGCAAGACTGGATTGCACAACTGCAGCTGTTCCACATTTCTCCAAGATTCTGGTGAAGGGCAAAATCATCACCTTAAAACAGTTAATGGCCATGGCTGGGCCCACCTTAATGGATGGGAGACGGGTGGCTGAACATTTGGGGGTGAGGTCGGAAAGGATTGTCGGACAACTGCTGGGAAGCTGCAGGAAGGCTCTGTCAGCAGAAGAGTGGGGTATGCTTAATAGTCACAAGAAGAAGGTACAAGATGAAAACGTCTCATTTCCAAGACTAGGGATTACACCCAATATCCCAGAGTCAGAAAGAAAGGCGTTATTACTGAATTTGAGAGGGTTGGAAGAGGTGGGTTTGGATGAGGTGAATGGGAAAGACTTATATAGGGGGTGTGTCAAGGTGTTGAATAAAGATACATTGAAAAATAGAAAAGACACTCCATGGAGGGTAAAATTGGGTATTGATGACAAGGTAAAGCCAGCATGGAGAGCACTGTACAAGCCTCCGTTACAAAAGGGTACTGGTGATATGCAATGGAGGGTTTTGCATGGCATCATTGCAGTTAATGCTTTTGTATCTGTTATTAACTCAGATGTTGGAGATGGATGTCCTTTTTGTAATATAAGAGAAACCATTTTTCACTGTTTTATGGAGTGTGAGAGGATAAAGCCTCTCTTGGAAAAGATGGAGTCTTTGTTTAAAGCTGTAGGGGAGATTTTCAATAACACTGTTTTTATTTTGGGGTTTCAATATAGTAAGCAACAGAAAAGAAAATGTCAACTCTTACATTTTATTTTGGGACAAGCTAAGATGTCAATTTTTCTGAGTAGGAAACATAAGATAGGGATATGGGCAGGATGAAAGATGTGTTTTTAAAGGATTAGTGAAAGCGAGAATAAAAGTGGATTTTGAGTTCTTCTCGGCTGTAAAATATCTCCCATTGTTTGAGGAGAAGTGGGCTTATGAAGGAGTGGTTTGTTTTGTGGAGGAGGGGAAACTATTTTTTGTTGATGAAATTAGTTGAATGTATATATATGCTTTTTTTGAATTTTTATTTTATTTATTTTTGTTTAATTTTTTTATTTAGGAATGACATTTGTTGTTTCATTTCTGAAAAGGCAGTGTGCCATTATTTGTGTTAACACTTGAGTATAAAATATTTATATTCCTGTATTTACTGAGTGGATAGGCCAGCAATTAGGGAACAAAGAGATTCATATTTGGGAGGAAGAGAAAAGAGGAAGGTAAGGAGAGAGATGGAAGAAAGGTAAAGAGAGGGGGGAATAGGGGGAGAGGTTCAACAACCTAAAACAGAAGGCTAAAGAGGGGGAGGGGCGGAGAGAGAGAGCAGGGAGAAGGTAATTAACGAAGTTCCTTTAATTACTGCTGCTTCTCTCACTGCCAGCTAGAGCACTGCCTCATACACACACACCTACACACACACACACACACACTGCCACAATTATGTATATTATTATTAATTAATTATGTTATTAAAAAGTTTGTAATGTGAAGGGGGGATGAGTAAGGGAAAGGAAATGGGACAGAAGGGTAGAGGGGAGGAGAAGAGAGGAGCGGGTGGAGGAGAGGAGAAGAGAGGAGCGGGGAGAGGAGAGGAGAAGAGAGGAGCGGGTGGAGGGGAGGAGAAGAGAGGAGCAGGTAGAGGAGAGGAGAGGAGAGGAGAGGAGAGGAGAGGAGAGGAGAGGGAGAGGAGGGAGGGAGAGAGGAGAGAGAGGAGAGGAGAGGAGAGGAGGGGAGGGAGAGGAGAGGAGAGGAGAGGAGAGGAGAGGAGAGGAGAGGAGAGGAGAGGAGAGGAGAGAGAGAGGAGAGGAGAGGAGAGGAGAGGAGAGGAGAGGAGAGGAGGAGAGGAGAGGGAGAGGAGAGGGAAGAGAAGAGAAGAGAAGAGAGGAGCGAGAGGGAGGAGAGAGGAGGAGAGGAGGAGAGGAGAGGAGAGGGAGAGGAGAGGAGAGGAGAGGGAGGGGAGAGGAGAGGAGAGGAGGGAAGGGGAGAGGAGCGGGTAGAGGGGAGGAGAAGAGAGGAGCGGGTAGAGGGGAGGAGAGGAGCGGGTGGAGGGGAGGAGAAGAGAGGAGCAGGTAGAGGGGAGGAGAGGAGAGGAGCGGGTGGAGGGGAGGAGAAGAGAGGAGCAGGTAGAGGAGAGGAGAGGAGCGGGTAGAGGGGAGGAGAAGAGAGGAGCGGGGAGAGGAGAAGAGAGCAGCGGGTAGAGGGGAGGAGAAGAGAGGAGAGGGTGAATATTGACAGAGTAGATAACCATCAAAAGAAGGAAAGAGTACAGACAGATTCAACCAGGGAGGGGGAGAAGGGAAGAGAAGGGAGGAAGGGGGTAGAGGGGGAGAGGGGGAGAGAAGGGAGGAAGGGGGTAGAGGGGGAGAGGGGAAGAGAAGGGAGGAAGGGGGTAGAGGGGGAGGTGGGGGACAGTCCAAGGTGGAACTTTGATGACACTAAATTTGGCAAAAGCAGGAGAATGGCTGTGAGTGTGAGTGAGTCTGTGAGTGTGAGTGTGTCTGTGTGTGTGTGTGTGTGTGTGTGTGTGTGTGTCGGAGACTTTGCTGAATAGGCTGTGGTTCCAGTTTCATGGGTCTGAGTTTAACAGCAGAAGAACGAGGGAGGACAGAGAGACGGAGGGACAAAGGGATGGAGGGAGGGAGGAAGGAGGAAGAGTTTATCTACCTCTCTGCTTTCTGACTCATTATGCTAAACACCCTTTTCCTGGTCCTGTTTCTGTGGCCCCAAACTACTTCCTTATAGACTGTGTGTGTGTGTGTGTGTGTGTGTGTGTGTGTGTGTGTGTGTGTGTGTGTGTGTGTGTGTGTGTGTGTGCGCGCGTGAGAAAGCAAGTGTATGTGTGTGCGTGTTAGGATAAATGCTGTGTAATGGGCTTCTAAATGATGCTGATGTGACTGGGAGAGAGGGAGGGAGAGAGAGAGAGAGAGAGAGAGAGGAAGAGAGAGAGAGAGAGAGAGAGGGAGAGAGAGAGAGAGAGAGAGAGAGAGAGAGAGAGAGACAGAGCGAGAGAGAGAGAGAGAGAGAGAGAGAGACAGAGAGAGAGAGAGAGAGAGGCAGAGAGAGAGAGAGAGAGAGGAAGGAAGGAAGGAAGGAAGGAAAGAGAGATCCAAACTTGAGTGCAGGATATTGCTTTGACAAGGACAACCAGGCCCTGAGCATCATCCTCTCTCACCTCATCACACACACACACACACACACACACACACACACCTACCCCCCCCAACCCCCAACAACACAGCAGTTGTACCTCAAAGTCGTTGGCCTTGTTGTAGTGCATGTTGAGGGCCCGGTAGAGCTCAGACTCCCTGCCCACAGACAGCTCCTCGTTGGTGGTCACTCCCTCGTTGATGGCCTGCCGGGCAAACTTCTCCATCTGGATGTAATAGAACTCTCTGAAGTTACTGAACCACTTGATGAGCTGAGACGTGATGCACCGGTTAAACTGGAGAGAGAGAGAGACAGAGAAAGAGTGACAGAGAGAGAGAGAGAGAGAGAGAGAGAGAGAGAGAGAGAGAGAGAGAGAGAGAGAGAGAGAGAGAGAGAGAGAGAGAGAGAGACAGGGATGCAGTTTAAGCCCCACGCTCTTCAACATATATATCAACGAATTGGCGAGGGCACTAGAACAGTCTGCAGCACCCGGCCTCACCCTACTAGAATCTGAAGTAAAATGTCTAATGTTTGCTGATGATCTGGTGCTTCTGTCCCCAACCAAGGAGGGCCTACAGCAGCACTTAGATCTTCTGCACAGATTCTGTCAGACCTTGCCCTGACAGTAAATCTCATTAAGGCAAAAATAATGGCGTTCCAAAAAAGGTCCAGTTGCCAGGACCACAAATACAAATTCCATCTAGACACCGTTGCCCTGGAGCACACAAAAAACTAGACATACCTCGGCCTAAACATCAGCACCACAGGTAACTTCCACAAAGCTGTGAACGATCTGAGAGACAAGGCAAGAAGGGCCTTCTATGCCATCAAAAGGAACATCAAATTCGACATACCAATTAGGATCGGGCTAAAAATACTTTAATCAGTTATAGAACCCATTGCCCTTTATGGTTGTGAGGTCTGGGGTCCGCTCACCAACCAAGAATTCACAAAATGGGACAAACACCAAATTGAGACTGCATGCAGAATTCTGCTCAAATATCCTCAGTGTACAACGGAAAACACCAAATAATGCATGCAGAGCAGAATTTGGCCGATACCCGCTAATTATCAAAATCCAGAAAAGAGCCGTTAAATTCTATAACCACTTAAAAGGAAGCGATTCCCAAATATTCCATAACAAAGCCATCACCTACAGAGAGATGAACCTGGAGAAGAGTCCCATAAGCAAGCTGGTCCTGGGGCTCTGTTCACAAACACAAACAGACCCCACAGAGCCCCAGGACAGCAACACAATTAGACCCAACTAAATCATGAGAAAACAAAAAAGAATTACTTGACACATTGGAAAGAATTAACAAAAGAACAGAGCAAACTAGAATGCTATTTGGCCCTAAACAGAGAGTACACAGTGGCAGAATACCTGACCACTGTGACTGACCCAAACTTAAGGAAAGCTTTGACTATGTACAGACTCAGTGAGCATAGCCTTGCTATTGAGAAAGGCCGCCGTAGGCAGACTGAGCTGGACTTCCTAACCTCCTGCCAAATGTATGACCATATTAGAGACACCTATTTCCCTCAGATTACACAGATCCACAAAGAATTCGAAAACAAATCAAATTTTGATAAACTCCCATATCTACTGGGTGAAAAACCACAGTGTGCCATCACAGCAGTAATATTTGTGACCTGTTGCCACAAGAAAAGGGCAGCCAGTGAAGAACAAACACCAGAGAGAGAGAGAGAGAGAGAAAGTCATGTTGATCATTATTAACAATTTTTATTCCTTTCCGTGTTCTTGGTCTGTCAGAGTACAAACATGTATATTTTCTTCAGTAATATTAAACTACACTGTTTGCTTATACATGTTTATACCACAGCATTGTTGAATACTCATTTCCGATTGGTTAGAAGGGCATTCTAGACTAGACGTGAACACCAGACAACAGGACAGTTGGAAAAGATATCGGGACACCTTGGACAATCACGACGCAATATGCGTCTACACACGCAGACCGTACTTGCTACAAAAGGAAAATGTGTGATTTAGTATTGTTTCTCTCTGGCAACTCTGGTGTAAGCGGGGTTTAAACGCCTCCGTTCTGTACATTACCTAGGAATAACCGGAGGATCGTCCATTATTTCCAAGGTAATGTACAGAACGGAGGAGTTTATCCTGTTTACACTATATTACATATTCTCTCTAGTAATACTACACTACACTACACTGTCTGTGTGATGTTCCTGCTCTTACTATACCAAAGGGAGGTGTGTGTGTGTGTGTGTGTGTGTGTGTGTGTGTGTGTGTGTGTGTGTGTGTGTGTGTGTGTGCGTGCACTCGCCTGCGCTCATGACGGTGTGTGTGTGTGTTCTCTGTGTGTGTGTGTTCTCTCTGTGTGTTTAGTGGAGAGGAAAAACAGCTTTGACATGGAGATTAGAACAGGCATTGTTACAAGACACTGTCTCATAGGAACAGGGTGGAAAACAAGGCAACGGGGGGTGATAAGAGGAAGGATAGAAGGAGAGAGAGAGAGGGTGATGAGAGGAAGGATAGAAGGAGAGAGAGAGAGAGAGAGAGAGAGAGAGAGAGAGAGAGAGAGAGAGAGGTGATGAGAGGAAGGAGGAGAGAGAGAGAGAGAGAGAGAGAGAGAGAGAGAGAGAGAGAGAGAGAGAGAGAGAGAGGGTGATGAGAGGAAGGATAGAAGGAGAGAGAGAGAGAGAGAGAGAGAGAGAGATAGAGAGAGAGAGAGACAGAGAGAGAGAGAGAGAGAGAGAGAGAGAGAGCGAGAGGAAGGGGGTGATGAGAGGAAGGAGAGAAGGAGAGAGAGATGGAGAGAGAGAGAGAGAGAGAGAGAGAGAGAGTGATGAGAGGAAGGATAGAAGGAGAGAGAGAGGAAGTGAGGGGGTGATGAGAGGAAGGAGAGAAGGAGAGAGAGAGGAAGTGAGGGGGTGATGAAAGGAAGGATAGAAGGAGAGAGAGAGGGAGGGAGGGGGTGATGAGAGGAAGGATAGAAGGAGAGAGAGATGGAGGGAGAGGGAAAGAGCAAGGGAGGCATTTTTCAGGAATGGTCAGAGGGTGACAACATGAAGAATGTTTTGGCAGTGTGAAGGGTGCAACAGAGAGCTTTAGAAAGGCTTTGTGTCAGGTTGGAAAAGAAAGGGAGACGGACAAAAGAGAAACACGACAATTCAGCAATTAACACACACACACTAAACACACACTAAACACACACACACTAAACTCACACACTAAACACACACACTAAACACACACTCACAAACACAATGGACATATGGTCACATACACTCATACATCGAGGCATGCACACACACGTTTGAGCAGTCTTTATTGCTCTATACCCAAATATAATCCAAATCTATCTGAATAAATGTGTATTTATTTAATTAATTAATAATTTATTTTATTTTTATTTTCATGTTACGCAAACGTTACTTGTCCTTTTTGTAACGTTGTAGTGATGTTATTTGTCAGACACTAGCAGACTTCCAGAGGCTGTTCCCACAGGACGGATACTACACACAGAGAGACATGGACATTCCCAAACATACACACACTCCCACACACACACACACACTCACACACACACGAGTACGCTGAAAACACACACAAACACACAGACCAAACTAACCCCCACTAACCTCCGCTAACCCCACTACCCCGCTAACCCCGCTAACCCCGCTACCACTAACCTCCTAACCCCGCTAACCCCCGCCCCCCACTATCCCCGCTAACCCCCGCTAACCCCCACTAACCTCCGCTAACCCCCACTAACCCCTGCTAACCCCGCTAACACCTCTACTAACCTCGCTAACCCCCACTAACCCCTGCAACACCGCTAACCCCCTGCCAACCCCGCTAACCCCCACTATCCCCCACTAACCCCTGCTAACCCCGCTAACCCCCCACTATCCCCGCTAACCACCTAACCCCCACTAACCTCCGCTAACCCCCACTAACCCCCACTAACCCCCCGCTAACCGCTAACCCCCACTAACCTCCGCTAACCCCCGCTAACCCCCGCTAACCCCCACTAACCTCCGCTAACCACCACTAACCTCCGCTAACCCCCACTATCCCCCCTGCTAACCTCGGCTAACCCCCACTAACCCCTAACCCCCCTACCCCCTATTACCCCACAATCAGCACACACACAAAAAAAAGACATAAAGAAAGAAAGAAAGAAAGAAAGAAAGAAAGAAAGAAAGAAAGAAAGAAAGAAAGAAAGAAAGAATGAAAGAAAGAAGGAAAGAGTGAAAGAGAGAGAATATAGCTGAGCTCAGGGAATGCCAGGTGGAGTTTGTGATGAAAAGAGAGATAGAGAGAGTGTCATCCCTTTATTGTGTTTCCCTGACAGGGTGTTTTCAGTGGAGGGAAGCCCTGAGGGGAGGTGTTAAGGGGGCAACACATACACGCATTGAATTTCAATTCCAGTAAACCAAATTTCAATTCCAGTTCCAAATGATCCTAACTGAAAAGCATTGAGGAGAATTGGAACTGGGATTTCAGTATACTTCCTGAATTATCTGGAATTGAAAAGGAATTGACCCCAAACTGATCTACGTCTCCCACAGAGAGAGGCTGTTGATGGTGGGGTACGTTTAGAGACATCAGATGTTGATGGTGGGGTACGTTTAGAGACATCAGATGTTGATGGTGGGGTACGTTTAGAGACATCAGATGTTGATGGTGGGGTACGTTTAGAGACATCAGATGTTGATGGTGGGGTACGTTTAGAGACATCAGATGTTGATGGTGGGGTACGTTTAGAGACATCAGAAGGCTGTTGATGGTGGGGTACGTTTAGAGACATCAGATGTTGATGGTGGGGTACGTTTAGAGACATCAGAAGGCTGTTGATGGTGGGGTACGCTTAGAGACATCAGATGTTGATGGTGGGTACGTTAAGAGACATCAGAAGCTGTTGATGGTGGGGTACGCTTAGAGACATCAGATGTTGATGGTGGGGTACGTTTAGAGACATCAGATGTTGATGGTGGGGTACGTTTAGAGACATCAGATGTTGATGGTGGGGTACGTTTAGAGACATCAGATGTTGATGGTGGGGTACGTTTAGAGACATCAGAAGGCTGTTGATGGTGGGGTACGTTTAGAGACATCAGATGTTGATGGTGGGGTATGTTAAGAGACATCAGAAGGCTGTTGATGGTGGGGTACGTTTAGAGACATCAGATGTTGATGGTGGGGTACGTTTAGAGACATCAGAAGATTGGACCTACTAACCTCCATCTCCTCTTCAGATTATCACTTTATTTGATGCTATTTTATTTAAATGACTTTGATTGGGATCAAATTTTTTA
>NW_025533487.1:977500-1025000 GCF_020615455.1 Coregonus clupeaformis | reverse complement strand
GAAGATTACCCTTCAGTGAGATTAATTATATGGTTTGAGATGTGATTATATTTTACTCAAAATCTTAATATTGTAAAAACTGTACACACTAAATATATACTTATGAGAACATATTGTAAGAATTTATGTTGATATACAGTAGGGTCTGACATTTTTGACACCCTTGATAAAGATGAGCAATAATGACTATCTAAAATGCTCAACAAATATGGGGAAATTATATTATTTTATACTAATACAATTGCTCAAAGAAAGAAATTTTGTTTAACAAGTAATACTTATTTTCTCTCAAAAAGGTAGGGGTCATAATTACTGACACGCCTAAAGATTTGTATAAATAAAGTATTCAAAGGTTTAGTATTTGGTGGCATATTGCGACCACTTGACTATATCAAGCTTGTGACTCTAAAAACTTGTTGGATGCATTTGCAGTTTGTTTTGGTTGTGTTTCAGATTATTTTGTGCCCAATAGAGATGAATGGTAAATAATGTATTGTGTCATTTTGAAGTCACTTTAATTGTAAATAAGAATAGAATATGTTTCTAAACACTTCTACATTAATGTGGATGCTACCATGATTATGGATAATCCTGAATGAATCGTGAATAATGATGAGTGAGAAAGTTAAGGAGGGTCAAAGATCATACCCCCAAGACATGCTAACCTCCCCTGTTATTGGTAATGGTGAGAGGTTTCCTTCCTCTCCGGCAACTGAGTTAGGAAGGGCGCCTGCATCTTTGTAGTGACTGGGTGTATTGATACACCATCCAAAGTGTAATTCATAACTTCACCATGCTCAAAGGGATATTCAATGTCTGCTTTTTGTTTTACCCTTCTACCAATATGTGCCTTGCCATGCAACCTATTATGTGACTTGTTAAGCACATTTTTAGTCCTGAATTTATTTAACAAAATGGTTGAATACCTGCTTGCTATAACAACAAGGTCCAATACTTACTGACTCAACACATTTCAGCTTTTCATTTTTAATTAATTTGTAAACATTTCTTAAAAGGTAATTCCACTTTGACATCATGGGGTATTGTGTATAGATCAGTGACAAAAAAATCTCAATTTAATCCATTTTAAATTCAGGCGGAAACACAACAAATTGTCGAAAATGTCAAGGGGTCGCTCCACGAAAAGAAAAGTATGTTATATTAAATTAAGTACCCTTTAATACAGACCACATGGAGAATTCAATACATCAGATTTCTATATATGAATAAAGATGTTCTTCCATGCGCCCTCTGTGACTTCTAGGAAGGATTTGAACCCACTTAACCCCAACATTTCTCCAAGTTTTCACCATCGTTTTAAAGCCCTAGTTATTGTGTTGCTTTGACAAAGTAATTTCTGAAGATTCTTATTTATTTCACGTGATTCATTTATGTCTGTGCCTCATTTTAAGGTCAACCCATTTACGTGAACTGATCTATCGTTTTAATATGGTGAAAATATTCCTTTTAAAATATATATTTTTTCTTCTAAAGAAACATTGAATATCTAATAGTCAAATCATAGTGAGCTGGTCCTACTCTTTTTGGCCATGTCCTGGTGTTTTGTGGGTTGAGCAATAACACGTCAAGCCCCATAGATAGACAGGCTAAACATTTTTAAACAATTAAAATGTTTTTGTGAAGCTTGAATTAAATTGCCACTCCCTGTTGCACACGACAAAGGTTTAACTCCCCATATCACAATGGGATTTATGGCTGATTTAAAATTAAATGGTAAATCCTGTCACTTCATTTGGCACTTAATAAGCACTTACTATAGTAATCTTTTTATTTAACCTTTTGAGATGGGAAAACATGTTGTTTATGAAGTTGAACACGTGCTCTTTATGACAAAATGTGAACATTTGGTGAAATCAAAAGTTTTATTTGACCAAGTACCACTCCTCAAAAGGCACCGAATTGGTGGAATAACCCATATCTGTTTACACGTGGGCATCGTGTTCTTAAGGCTAGGAAACAAGTACTGTACACTTAGCAACCTGCCGCTGCCGACAACGGTTGCCACGGCAGCTAAACGAGGATGTGGCGTTGCCGTGAGGAAGTGGTCGCCGTAGATACTGGCCCGAGGGCAGCTGGTTTGTGTGTGTGCTTCTCATTTGAATAATGTGTCCTGAATCTGTCAGTGCGTTGAGCAGCCGTATGCTCATTGAAACAACAAAACCCACCTCGTAAATAATAATAAAACACCACACAATCACTGCCTTTGTTTTGGTGCTGTTGAGTTGGGTTTTTCATTTGTTTGTTTGCCCCTCCCTGTCCTCTTCTCAGCTTTCCCCTTTCTCCCAATCCAAAGAAACAGCCTGCCGAAGAGGGTGGGAATGTGTGTCTGTGTAGACCTGTGTGTGTGTGTGTGTGTGTGTGTGTGTGTGCGTGAGCGCTTGTGTGTGTGTGTGTGTGTGTGTGTGTGCGTGAGCGCTTGTGTGTGTGTTTGCATGCTTGTGTGAGTCTTCTGTGTCTTGTGGTGTATGTGAGCGCTTGTGTGTGTGTGTGTGTGTGTGTGTGTGTGTGTGTGTGTGTGTGTGTAGTGTAGGCCTGTGTGTGTGTGTGTGTAGTGTAGGCCTGTGTGTGTGTGTGTGTGTGTGTGTGTGTGTGTGTGTAGTGTAGGCCTGTGTGTGTGTGTGTGTGTAGTGTAGGTTATATCCTGTTGTTATGCGTTGCCTGCATCTTTAGTTTTATGCCCAGCGATAATCGCCCCCTATAAATACAGATATTTCAATCAAAAAAATAAAATATTAAGATATGGGACATATCGTTAGAGGAGAGCTGTGTGTATATCAGGGCTGGTTCAGTATTGAATGCGCATGTGTGTGTGTGTGTGTCTGTGAGAGAGATAGAGAAAGTGGGGCCTCTCCATCTCTGCCCCCCCCCCCCCATCAGATTAAGGCCAGTTATTATAATTGGGTGACAGAGAGTTGGCAGAATGCCCCTAAGTGCCCCATCTGTGCCAGTGTCACACACACATAAACACACACACACACACACACACATGTTTGTTTTACTATGCTTGCGGGGACCAAACAATTGATTCCCATTCAAAATCCTATTTTCCCTAACCCCTAACCCTAAACCTAACCCCAAAACCCTAAATCTAACCCTAACTCCTAACCTTCACCTCTAACCCTTTAACCCTAACCCCTAAACCTAAAATAGGCTTTTTCCTTTTGGGGACCACTTTTCCGAAATGTTCCTTGTTTTACTATCCTTCTGAGGACTTCTGGTCCCCACAAGGACAGAAAAACCAAAACATACACACACACAAACAGGAACAGAATGGAGAAAGCAACAGAACAGGGGGACCGGTATATAACGGTCACAGGGTGACGGAAAGAGGGAAAGTGGAAAAAGAGGGAAAGTGGAAAACAAGCGAGGGGAAAGGGTTAGATTTCAGCCAGAGAGAAACAACGGATGATGACTAGGAGGAGAGAGAGAGAGAGAGAGAGAGAGAGAGAGAGAGAGAGAGAGAGAGAGAGAGAGAGAGAGAGAGAGAGAGAGAGAGAGAGAGAGAGAGAGAGAGAGAGAGAGAGAGAGAGAGAGAGAGGGAGAGAGGGAGAGAGAGAGAGAGAGAGAGAGAGAGAGAGAGAGAGAGAGAGAGGGAGAGAGGGAGAGAGAGAGAGAGAGAGAGAGAGAGAGAGAGGGAGAGAGAGAGAGGGAGAGATAGAGAGAGATAGAGAGAGATAGAGAGAGAGACTTCTGAGTGTAATGTTTACTGTTAATATTTATTGTTTATTTCACTTTTGTTTACTATCTACTTCACTTGCTTTGGCAATGTTAACATACGTTTCCCATGCCAATAAAGCCCTTAAATTGAATTGAATTAAGAGAGAGAGAGAGAGAGAGAGATAGAGAGAGAGAGAGAGAGAGAGAGAGAGAGAGAGAGAGAGAGAGAGAGAGAGAGAGAGAGAGAGAGAGAGAGAGAGAGAGAGAAAGAGAGAAAGAGAGAGAGAGAGATAGAGAGAGAGAGAGAGAGAGAGAGAGGGGGGGGAAGAGAAAGAGAGAGAAAGGAGGAAGAGTGGAGGAAGAGTGGCGAGAGAGAGAGGATGAGGTCAGCCTACCTGTTTTAAATAAATGATAGAGGAGAAGAGAGGTGAGACTTACCTTGACGTCTGAGAAGAACATCTTGAGCATGTTGGACGAGGGGTATCTGCTGTAGAAAAACATGAGCTTGGCTTTCTTCAGATGGTTGGGAGACAAGCCCTCCTGGATCTGACAAGGCCACAGTCAAGGAACGCAGTACACCAACCGCTATCTGTTTATCTATAGGAACTTAGTATATCACAGCTATCTGTTTATCTATAGGAACTTAGTATATCACAGCTATCTGTTTATCTATAGGAACTTAGTATATCACAGCTATCTGTTTATCTATAGGAACTTAGTATATCACAACTATCTGTTTATCTATAGGAACTTAGTATATCACAGCTATCTGTTTATCTATAGGCACTTAGTATATCACAGCTATCTGTTTATCTATAGGAACTTAGTATATCACAGCTATCTATTTATCTATAGGAACTTAGTATATCACAGCTATCTATTTATCTATAGGAACTTAGTATATCACAGCTATCTGTTTATCTATAGGAACTTAGTATATCACAGCTATCTGTTTATCTATAGGAACTTAGTATATCACAGCTATCTATTTATCTATAGGAACTTAGTATATCACAGCTATCTATTTATCTATAGGAACTTAGTATATCACAGCTATCTGTTTATCTATAGGAACTTAGTATATCACAGCTATCTATTTATCTACAGGAACTTAGTATATCACAGCTATCTATTTATCTATAGGAACTTAGTATATCACAACTATCTGTTTATCTATAGGAACTTAGTATATCACAGCTATCTATTTATCTATAGGAACTGAGTATACCACAGCTATCTGTTTATCGAACCTGCTGCATTTCAACAATAACTCACAATTCATAAGTTGATTCATTGTTTTTTAATTGAACCTGGGATCAAATTAAATATCATTACATACAAACACACACACACTCACACATGCACACACGTCATGCAGGAGTGCCCAGAGTGTGATTCTGTGTTTCTGTGTGTGTATTTGTGCATGCGTGTGTGTGCGTTCATGTCTGTGTGCCTGCGTATGTGTGCGTTGCAGCACAGATGTGCCATCTCTCTCTCAGCGAGCGGCGTGATGCCATTAACAGTTCTATAATCTATCAGACATGAGGAGCCACGGGAGACCAATCAATAGAGGCCCGTGAGGGCAATTAACACCCCCCCACCCCCCCCTGCCCCCCACCCTCCCACTGCTGCCCCCTAAAGAGAGTCTAAACCCTCCACTCTAGAGACATAGAAATTGAAACAGGCACAGGGGACAGACAGTCAGCTCCGGGGACATTTGAAGAACCCCACTCACAACACTCTTTCACCCCCAGAGAGAGGCTTGGAGCTGGAGCAGCAGACTAAACTACCCCACTCCCCCCTCCTCTCCCTGCATCTCTAACCTCAGCTGAAAACACTGACTAGATATGATAGGGGGAGGGGAGAGAGGGGGTAGAGGGGGCCAGCTAGAGAGAGAGAGAGAGAGAGAGAGAGAGAGAGAGAGAGAGAGAGAGAGAGAGAGAGAGAGAGAGAGAGAGAGAGAGAGAGAGAGAGAGCGAGAGAGAGCGAGAGAGAGAGAGAGAGAGAGAGAGAGAGAGAGAGAGAGAGAGAGAGAGAGAGAGAGAGAGAGAGAGAGAGAGAGAGAGAGAGAGAGAGAGAGAGAGAGAGAGAGAGAGAGAGAGAGGCCAGTTAGAGAGAGAGGAGGAGAGGGGGCCAGCTAGAGAGAGAGGAGGAGAGGGGGCCAGCTAGAGAGAGAGGAGGAGAGGGGGCCAGATAGAGAGAGAGAGAGAGATTAGACTGAACCAAATAATGAGAAAACAAAAAGATAATTACTTGAAACATTGGAAAGAATTAACAAAAAAACTGAATAGCTGACCACTGTGACCCAAAATTAAGGAAAGCTTTGACCATGTACAGACTCAGTGAGCATAGCCTTGCCATTGAGAGAGGCTGCCGTAGGCAGACCTGGCTCTCAAACGACAGGCTATGTGCACACCGCCCACACAATGAGGTGGAAACTGAGCTGCACTTCCTAACCTCCTGCCAAAATGTATGACCATATTAGAGACACATATTTCCCTCAGATTACACAGACCCACAAAGAATTCAAAAACAATTTTGATAAACTCCCATATCTATTGGGTGAAATACCACAGTGTGCCATCACAGCAGCAAGATTTGTGACCTGTTGCCACAAGAAAAGGGCAACCAGTGAAAAACAAACACCATTGTAAATACAACCCATATTTATGTTTATTTATTTTCCCTTTTGTACTTTAACTATTTGCACATCATTACAACACTGTACATAGCCATAATATTACATTTGACATGTATCTATTCCTTTGGAACTTTTGTGAGTGTAATGTTTACTGTTCATGTTTTAATAATAAAGCCCTTTGAACTGAATTGAATTGAGAAAGAGAGGAGGCCAGCTAGAGACAGAGGAGGAGAGGGGGCCAGCTAGAGAGAGGAGGAAGGAGAGGGGACCAGCTAGAGAGAGAGGAGGAGCGGGGCCCAGCTAGAGAGAGGAGGGGGAGAGGGGACCAGCTAGAGAGAGGAGGGGGAGAGGGGACCAGCTAGAGAGAGAGGAGGAGGAGAGGGGGCCAGCTAGAGAGAGGAGGGGGAGAGGGGACCAGCTAGAGAGAGGAGGGGGAGCGGGGACCAGCTAGAGAGAGGAGGGGGAGAGGGGACCAGCTAGAGAGAGAGGAGGAGCGGGGCCCAGCTAGAGAGAGGAGGGGAGAGGGGACCAGCTAGAGAGAGAGGAGGAGCGGGGCCCAGCTAGAGAGAGAAGGAGAGGGGACCAGCTAGAGAGAGGAGGGGGAGAGGGGACCAGCTAGAGAGAGAGGATGAGCGGGGCCCAGCTAGAGAGAGGAGGGGGAGAGGGGACCAGCTAGAGAGAGAGGAGGAGCGGGGCCCAGCTAGAGAGAGGAGGGGGAGAGGGGACCAGCTAGAGAGAGAGGAGGAGAGGGGGCCAGCTAGAGAGAGAGGAGGGGGAGAGGGGACCAGCTAGAGAGAGAGGAGGAGCGGGGCCCAGCTAGAGAGAGAAGGAGAGGGGACCAGCTAGAGAGAGAAGGAGAGGGGACCAGCTAGAGAGAGGAGGGGGAGAGGGGACCAGCTAGAGAGAGGAGGGGGAGAGGGGACCAGCTAGAGAGAGAGGAGGAGCGGGGCACAGCTAGAGAGAGGAGGGGGAGAGGGGACCAGCTAGAGAGAGAGGAGGAGCGGGGCACAGCTAGAGAGAGGAGGGGGAGAGGGGACCAGCTAGAGAGAGGAGGGGGAGAGGGGGCCAGCTAGAGAGAGAGGAGGAGCGGGGCCCAGCTAGAGAGAGGAGGGGAGAGGGGACCAGCTAGAGAGATAGGAGGAGTGGGGCCCAGCTAGAGAGAGGAGGGGGAGAGGGGACCAGATAGAGAGAGAGGAGGAGCGGGGCCCAGCTAGAGAGAGAAGGAGAGGGGACCAGCTAGAGAGAGGAGGGGGAGAGGGGACCAGCTAGAGAGAGGAGGGGGAGAGGGGACCAGCTAGAGAGAGGAGGGGGAGCGGGGCCCAGCTAGAGAGAGGAGGAGAGGGGGCCAGCTAGAGAGAGAGGAGGAGAGGGGGCCAGTAAGAGAGAGGAGGAGAGAGGGGGCCAGCTAGAGAGAGAGGAGGAGAGGGGGCCAGTAAGAGAGAGGAGGAGAGGGGGCCAGCTAGAGAGAGAGGAGGAGAGGGGGCCAGTAAGAGAGAGGAGGAGAGGGGGCCAGCTAGAGAGAGGAGATGGGGGAGGGGGCCAGCTAGAGAGAGGAGGAGGAGAGGGGGCCAGCTAGAAGAGGAGGAGAGGGGACCAGCTAGAGAAAGGAGTGGGAGTCAGCTAGAGAGAGGATGAGGAGAGGGGCCAGCTAGAGAGAGGAGACCAGCTAGACACGTACTCAACCCTATCTACATTTAAATGTTTTACATTTTAGTCATTTAGCAGACGCTCTTATCCAGAGCGACTTACATGAGCAATTAGGGTTAAGTGCCTTGCTCAAGGGGACATCAATATATTTACATTTACATTTGAGTCATTTAGCAGACGCTCTTATCCAGAGCGACTTACAGTTAGTGAGTGCAAACATTTTTCATACTGGCCCCCCGTGGGAAACTAACCCACAATCCTGGCGTTGCAAGCGCCATGCTTTACCAACTGAGCTACAGGGGACCTATTTCTCACCTAGTTGGCTTGGGGATTCTAACCAGCGGCCTTACGGTTACTGGCCCAACGCTCTTAACCGCTAGGCTACCTGAAGATAGGCTACCTACAGTGGCTAGCGAAAATATTCACCCCACTTGGCATTTTTCCTATTTTGTTGCCTTACAACCTGGAATTAAAATTGATTTTTGGGGGGTTTGTATCATTTGATTTACACAACATGCCTACCACTTTGAAGATGCAAAACTGCTCCAGCTCCTTCAAGTTGGATGGGTTCCGCTGGTGTACAGCAATCTTGAAGTCATACCACAGATTCTCAATTTGATTGAGGTCTGGGCTTTGACTAGGCCATTCCAAGGCATTTAAATGTTTCCACTTAAACCACTCGAGTGTTGCTTTAGCAGTATGCTCAGGGTCATTGTCCTGCTGGAAGGTGAACCAGGTTTCCCTCAAGAATTTCCCTGTATTTAGTGCCATCCATCATTCCTTCAATTCTGACCAGTTTCTCAGTCCCTGCCAATGAAAAACATCCCCACAGCATAATGCTGCCACCACCATCCTTCACTGTGGGGATGGTGTTCTCGGGGTGATGAGAGGTGTTGGGTTTGCGCCAGACATGGCGTTTTCCTTGATGGCCAAAAAGCTCAATTTTAGTCTCATCTGACCAGAGTACCTTCTTCCATATGTTTGGGGAGACTCCCACATGCCTTCTGGCGAACACCAAACGTGTTTGCTTATTTTTTTCTTTAAGCAATGGCTTTTTTCTGTCCACTCTTCCGTAAAGCCCAGCTCTGTGGAGTGTACGGCTTAAGGTGGTCCTATGGACAGATCCTCCAATCTCCGCTGTGGAGCTTTGCAGCTCCGTCAGGGTTATCTTTGGTCTCTTTGTTGCCTCTCTGATTAATGCCCTCCTTGTCTGGTCCGTGAGTTTTGGTGGGCGGCCCTCTCTTGGCAGGTTTGTTGTGGTGCCATATTCTTTCCATTTTTTAATAATGTATTTAATGGTGCTCCGTGGGATGTTCAAAGTTTCTGATATTTTTTTATTACCCAACCCTGATCTGTACTTCTCCACAACTTTGTCCCTGACCTGTTTGGAGAGCTCCTTGGTCTTCATGGTGCCGCTTGCTTGGTGTTGACCCTTGCTTAGTCCCGTGTAGCTCAGTTGGTAGAGCATGGTGCTTGCAACGCCAGGGTTGTGGGTTCGATTCCCACGGGGAACCAGTATGAAAAATGTATGCACTCACTAACTGTAAGTCGCTCTGGATAAGAGCGTCTGCTAAAATGTAAAAATGTGTCTGGCCTTTCAGAACAGGTGTATATACAGTGGGGAAAAAAGTATTTATTCAGCCACCAATTGTGCAAGTTCTCCCACTTAAAAAGATGAGAGAGGCCTGTACTCAATACTTTTTTCCCCCACTGTATACTCAGATCATGTGACACTTAGATTGCACACAGGTGGACTTTATTTAACTAATTATGTGACTTCTGAAGGTAATTGGTTGCACCAGATGTTATTTAGGGGCTTCATAGCAAAGGGGGTGAATACATATGCACCCACCACCTTTCCGTTATTTATTTTTTAGAATTTTTTGAAACAAGTAATTTTTTTTTCACTTCACTTCACAAATTTGGACTATTTTGTGTATGTTCATTACATTACAGGTTGTAATGCAACAACATAGGAAAAACGCCAAGGGGGATGAATACTTTTGCAAGGCACTGTAACTCTCTGTATTCTGGCCTGTGGAAAACACTGCAGTCATTTAGGTCAGGAGCCTGAGTGTGTGTGTGTGTGTCTGTGTGTCTGTGTGTGTGTCTGTGTGTCTGTCTGTGTGTCTGTGTGTATGTCCGTGTGTTCAGGTAAAACCCACAGTGACCATAGCTGAGTCATCTGTTTCCTAATACAGGGACTATTAGGAAACACACACACACACACACACACACACACACACACACACACACACACACACACACACACACACACACACACACACACACACACACACACACACACACACACACACACACACACACATCCTGCACCCCTCCTCCTGAAGCCTCATATTTATGTGGGCATTATTTTCCCTGTCGACCTTGAGCCTGGCTGAGGTGCTTTGGCTGTGTGTGTGTGTGTGTGAGTGTGTGTGTGTGTGTGTGTGTGTGTGTGTGTGTGTGTGTGTGTGTAATGGTAGCTAAAGAAAGGTGGTGAATAAACAGCACAGCTGGGATTAAATGTTCCTCCCTCCTCCCTCCCTCCTCCCCCCCCTCCCTCCCTCCTCCCTCCCTCCCTCCCCTCCCTCCCTCCCTCCCTCCTCCTCCTCCCCTCCCTCCCCCCTCCTCCCTCCCTCCCTCCTCCTCCCTCCCCCTCCCTCCTCCTCCCTCCCCCTCCCTCCTCCCTCCCTCCTCCCCCTCCTCCCTCCCTCCCTCCCTCTCACCCCTCTCTCTCACCAGGTGGATGGTGTTTGTGTGTGCAGGAGAAGTGAGACAATAACATCTGAACCCTGAACCGTTTGCCAGGTGTACGGGAAAAGAGAGAAGGAGAGGAGGAGAGGAAAGAGGACAAGAAGAGGGAGTGAAGAGAGGATGAGAGGGGAACAGAAAAGAGGGGAGAGGGGAAGAGAGCGGTAGAGAAGGAGAGGGGAAGAGAGCGGTAGGGAGGGAGAGGGGAAACAGAGCGGTAAGGAGGGAGAGGGGGAGGGGAAGAAGCGGTAGGAGGGAGAGGGAAGAGAGCGGTAAGGAGGAGATGGGAAGAGAGCGGTAAGGAGGGAGAGGAAGAGAGCGGTAGGGAGGGAGAGGGAGAGGAAGAGAGCGTAGGGAGGAGAGGAAGAGAGCGGTAGGGAGGAGGGGGAGAGGGAAGAGAGCGGTAGGGAGGAGAGGGGAAGAGAGCGGAGGGAGGAGAGGGGAAGAGGGGAAGAGAGCGGTAGGGAGGAGAGGGGAAGAGAGCGGTAGGGAGGAGAGGGGAAGAGAGGGGTAAGGAGGGAGAGGGGAAGAGAGCGGTAAGGAGGGAGAGGGAAGAGAGCGGTAAGGAGGGAGAGGGGAAGAGAGCGGTAAGGAGGGAGAGGGGAAGAGAGCGGTAGGGAGGGAGAGGGGAAGAGGGGAAGAGAGCGGAAGGGAGGGAGAGGGGAAGAGGGGAAGAGAGCGGTAGGGAGGGAGAGGGAGAGGGAAGAGAGCGGTAGGGAGGGAGAGGAGAGGAGGGGAAGAGAGCGTAGGGAGGAGAGGGGAAGAGAGCGGTAGGAGGAGAGGGGAGAGGGGAAGAGAGCGGTAGAGAGGGAGAAAAAGAGAACGAAGGGAGGGAGAGGGGAAGAGAGCGGTAAGGAGGGAGAGGGAAGAGAGCGGTAGGGAGGAGAGGGAAGAGAGCAGGGAGAGGGAAGAGAGCGGTAGGGAGGGAGGGGAAGAGGGGAAGAGAGCGTAGGGAGGGAGAGGGGAAGAGAGCGGTAGGGAGGGAGAGGGAAGAGAGCGGTAAGGAGGGAGAGGGGAAGAGAGCGGTAGGGAGGGAGAGGGGAAGAGCGAAAGGAGGGAGAGGGAAGAGAGCGGTAGGGAGGAGAGGGAAGAGGGGAAAGAGCGGTAGGGAGGAGAGGGAAGAGAGCAAGGAGGGAGAGGGAAGAGAGCGTAAGGAGGGAGAGGGGAAGAGAGCGTAAGGAGGAGAGGGGAAGAGAGCGGTAGGGAGGAGAGGAAGAGAGCGGTAGGGAGGAGAGGAAGAGGGGAAGAGAGCGGTAGGGAGGGGAGAGGGAGAGGGGAAGAGAGCGTCAGGGAGGGAGAGGGGAAGAGAGCGGTAGGGAGGGAGAGGGGAAAAGATGGGTAGGGAGGGAGAGGGGAAGAGAGCGGTAGAGAGGGAGAGGGGGAGAGGAAGAGAGCGGGAGGGAGAGAGGGGAAGAGAGCGGTAGGGGGGGAGAGGGGAAGAGAGCGGTAGGGAGGGAGAGGGGAAGAGAGAGGTAGGGAGGGAGAGGGAAGAGAGCGGTAGGGAGGAGAGGGGAAGAGAGCGGTAGGGAAGGAGAGGGGAAGAGAGAGGTAGGAGGGAGAGGGGAAGAGAGCGGTAGAGAGAGAGGGAGAGAGCGGTAGGGAAGGAGAGGGAAGAGGGGAAGAGAGCGTAGGGAGGGAGAGGGAAGAGAGCGGTAAGGAGGGAGGGGAAGAGAGCGGTAAGGAGGAGAGAGGAAGAGAGCGGTAGGGAGGGAGAGGGGAGAGAGCGGTAGGGAGGAGAGGAAGAGAGCAGTAGGGAGGGAGAGGAGAGGGGAAGAGAGCGGTAGGGAGGGAGAGGGGAAGAGAGCGTAGGGAGGAGAGGAAGAGGGAAAGAGCGTAGGAGGAGAGGGAAGAGAGCGGTAGGGAGGGAGAGGGGAAGAGAGCGGTAGGGAGGGAGAGGGGAAGAGAGTGGTAGGGAGGGAGAGGGGGAGAGGGGAAGAGAACGGTAGGGAGGGAGAGGGGAAGAGAGCGGTAGGGAGGGAGAGGGAAGAGAGCAGTAGGGAGGGAGAGGGGAGAGGAAGAGAGCGGTAGGGAGGGAGAGGGGAAGAGAGCGGTAGGGAGGGAGAGGGGAAGAGGGGAAGAGAGCGGAGGGAGGGAGAGGGGAAGAGAGCGGTAGGGAGGGAGAGGGGAAGAGAGCGGTAAGGAGGGAGAGGGGAAGAGGGGAAGAGAGCGGTAGGGAGGGAGAGGGGAAGAGAGCGGTAAGGAGGGAGAGGGGAAGAGGGGAAGAGAGCGGTAGGGAGGGAGAGGGGAAGAGAGCGGTAGGGAGGGAGAGGGGAAGAGAGCGGTAATGAGGGAGAGGGGAAGAGAGCGGTAGAGAAGGAGAGGGGAAGAGAGCGGTAAGGAGGGAGAGGGGAAGAGGGGAAGAGAGCGGTAAGGAGGGAGAGGGGAAGAGGGGAAGAGAGCGGTAGGGAGGGAGAGGGGAAGAGAGCGGTAAGGAGGGAGAGGGGAAGAGAGCGGTAAGGAGGGAGAGGGGAAGAGAGCGGTAGGGAGGGAGAGGGGAAGAGAGCGGTAGGGAGGGAGAGGGGGAGAGGGGAAGAGAGCGGTAGGGAGGGAGAGGGGAAGAGAGCGGTAGAGAGGGAGAGGGGAAGAGAGCGGTAGAGAGGGAGAGGGGAAGAGAGCGGTAAGGAGGGAGAGGGGAAGAGGGGAAGAGAGCGGTAGGGAGGGAGAGGGGAAGAGAGCGGTAGGGAGGGAGAGGGGAAGAGAGAGGTAGGGAGGGAGAGGGGAAGAGAGCGGTAGAGAGGAGAGGGGAAGAGAGCGGTAGAGAGGAGAGGGGAAGAGAGCGGTAAGGAGGGGAGAGGAAGAGGGGAAGAGAGCGGTAGGGAGGGAGAGGGAAGAGAGCGGTAGGGGAGGGAGAGGGGAGAGGGGAAGAGAGCGGTAAGGAGGGAGAGGGGAAGAGAGCGTAGGGAGGAGAGGGGGAGAGGGAAGAGAGCGGTAGGGAGGGAGAGGGGAAGAGAGCGGTAGGGAGGGAGAGGGGAAGAGAGAGGTAGGGAGGGAGAGGGGAAGAGAGCGGTAGAGAGGGAGAGGGGGAGAGAGCGGTAGGGAGGGAGAGGGGAAGAGGGGAAGAGAGCGGTAGGGAGGGAGAGGGGAAGAGGGGAAGAGAGCGGTAGGGAGGGAGAGGGGAAGAGAGCGGTAAGGGAGGGAGAGGGGAAGAGAGCGGTAAGGAGGGAGAGGGGAAGAGAGCGGTAGGGAGGGAGAGGGGAAGAGAGCGGTAAGGAGGGAGAGGGGAAGAGAGCGGTAAGGAGGGAGAGGGGAAGAGAGCGGTAAGGAGGGAGAGGGGAAGAGAGCGGTAGGGAGGGAGAGGGGAGAGGGGAAGAGAGCGGTAAGGAGGAGAGGGGAAGAGAGCGGTAAGGAGGGAGAGGGAAGAGGGGAAGAGAGCGGTAGAGGAGGGAGAGGGGAAGAGAGCGGTAGGGAGGGAGAGGGGAAGAGAGCGGTAGGGAGGGAGAGGGGAAGAGAGCGGTAGGGAGGGAGAGGGGGAGAGAGCGGTAGGGAGGGAGAGGGAAGAGAGCGGTAGGGATGGAGAGGGGAAGAGAACGGTAGGGAGGGAGAGGGAAGAGAGCGGTAGGGAGGGAGAGGGGAAGAGAACGGTAGGGAGGGAGAGGGGGAGAGGGGAAGAGAGCGGTAAGGAGGGAGAGGGGAAGAAAGAGGGAGGGTTGGTAAATCCATAAATGATTGCTGGACATCTGCTCAGAAACATTAAAGATGAAAGGAAACACAGACCTGAGCTGTGTGTGTGTGTGTGCGTGCGTGTGTGTGTGTGTGTGTGCCCCCGTGCTTTACTGCCCTTATCGCCTCACCTACCCCCCCCCACCCCAAACAGCCACACCCACACCCAACCTTCACCCCAACCAACATGCAAATACCAGAGCTACGGAACAAGAGCATGTTTCTGGAGATGCAAAGTGTGTTCTGTGTTCTGTGTTCTGTGTGTTCTGTGTGTTCTGTGTTCTGTGTTCTGTGTGTGTGTTCTGTGTTCTGTGTGTGTGTTCTGTGTGTGTGTGTTCTGTGTGTGTGTTCTGTGTCTGTGTTCTGTGTGTGTGTTCTGTGTGTGTTTGTTCTGTGTGTGTGTTCTGTGTTCTGTGTGTGTGTTCTGTGTGTTCTGTGTTATGTGTGTGTGTTCTGTGTGTGTGTGTGTTCTGTGTGTTCTGTGTGTGTGTTCTGTGTGTGTGTGTTCTGTGTGTGTGTTCTGTGTTCTGTGTGTGTGTTCTGTGTTCTGTGTGTGTGTGTTCTGTGTTCTGTGTGTGTGTGTTCTGTGTGTGTGTTCTGTGTGTGTGTGTTCTGTGTGTGTGTGTTCTGTGTTCTGTGTCTGTGTTCTGTGTGTGTGTGTTCTGTTTTTTGTGTGTTCTCTGTGTGTGTGTTCTGTGTGTGTGTGTTCTGTGTTCTGTGTCTGTGTTCTGTGTGTGTGTGTTCTGTTTTTTGTGTGTTCTCTGTGTGTGTGTTCTGTGTGTGTGTGTTCTGTGTTCTGTGTGTGTGTTCTGTGTGTGTGTGTGTTCTGTGTGTGTGTGTTCTGTGTTCTGTGTCTGTGTTTGTGTGGGCGCGTGATGAGGAAGATAATCTCATGCTCTCAGACAAAGGCCTGTCTGTCTCTGGTACTTCTTTACACACACACACACACACACACACACACACACACACACACACACACACACACACACACACACAAAAGAAAAAAAACACACACACACACTAGTAAGATACTAGTAGTCATCCTGTAAGACAATACTCTGCTCTGAAAATAATACTTCATATCTGATATCTGATCATTTAAATAATACTTCATATCTGATATCTGATCATTTAAATAATACTTTATATTTGATATCTGATCATTTAAATAATACTTTATATTTGATATCTGATCATTTAAATAATACTTTATATTTGATATCTGATCATTTAAATAATACTTTATATTTGATATCTGATCATTTAAATAATAATTCATATTTGATATCTGATCATTTGAATAATACTTCATATTTTATATCTGATTGTTTGAATAATACTTCATATTTTATATCTGATCATTTGAATAATACTTCATATTTGATATCTGATTATTTGAATAATACTTCATATTTTATATCTGATCATATGAATAATACTTCATATTTGATATTTGATATTTGATTATTTGAATAATACTTCATACTTGATATCTGATTATTTGAAAAATACTTCATATTTGATATCTGATTATTTGAATAATACTTCATATTTGATATCTGATTATTTGAATATTACTTCATATTTGATATCTGATTATTTGAATAATATTTCATATTTTATATCTGATTATTTGAATAATACTTCATATCAGATATCTGATTATTTGAATAATATTTCATATTTGATATCGCCCCGTAGCACTCACCTCTGTCATCATGAAGTGCTTTGAGAGACTAGTCAAGGATCATATCACCTCTACCTTACCTGTCACCCTAGACCCACTTCAATTTGCTTACCGCCCCAATAGATGCAATCGCCATCACACTGCACACTGCCCTATCCCATCTGGACAAGAGGAATACCTATGTAAGAATGCTGTTCATTGACTATAGCTCAGCATTCAACACCATAGTACCCTCCAAGCTCATCATTAAGCTCGAGGCCCTGGGTCTGAACCCCGCCCTGTGCAACTGGGTCCTGGACTTCCTGACGGGCCGCCCCCAGGTTGTGAAGGTAGGAAACAACATCTACATTTCGCTGATCCTCACTAAGCTAGATCGTCTGATCTTCTGGGCACACACGTCACCCTCCTCTGGTCACCCAGGTATCGGTCGTACAGTGCGCTGCTTGATCGGAAAGTACTGGTGGCCTACCTTGGCTAAGGACGTGAGGGTGTACGTCTCCTCCTGCTCAGTGTGCGCCCAGAGTAAGGCACCTAGGTACCTCCCAGCGGGTAAGTTACAGCCTTTACCAGTTCCACCACGACTATGGTCTCACCTTAGTATTGATTTTTTGACTGATCTTCCCCTCTCCCAAGGGAACACCACCATCCTGGTCGTTGTGGACCGCTTTTCCAAGTCCTGCCGCCTCCTTCCTCTGCCCGGTCTCCCCACGGCCCTGCAGACTGCGGAGGCCCTGTTTACTCACGTCTTCCGGCATTACGGGGTGCCAGAGGATATAGTGTCCGACCGAGGTCCCCAGTTCACGTCCAAGGTCTGGAAGGCGTTCATGGTTCCTCCACCTCCTCTGGACATCGAGGGGGCCCCGACGTACTCTGTCTGCTCCATCCTGGATTCGAGCCGTCGGGTGGGGGACCTTCAGTACCTCGTGGAGTGGGAGGGGTACGGTCCGGAGGAACGGTGCTGGGTCCCGGTGAGGGATAACCTCGGGATTTCCACCGTCGCCATCCGGCTCACCCTGCTCCGCGTCCTCCTGGCCATCCCCGAGGCCGGGGTCGGCACGCTGCTGGAGCTGCGCGTCAAGGGGGGGGTACTGTCACGACTTCTGCCGAGGCTGCCTCCCCTCCTTGTTCTGGCAGGTTTCGGCGTTCGTCGTCACCGGCTTACTAACCACTGCCGCCCCAATTATCATCATCACATTTGTCTTGTCTTGTCAATCACACACACCTGGTTCTAATCCCCTCATTAGTCCGTGTATAAGTGTTCCCTCTGCCCCCCCTTGTCCTTGTGGGTGATTGTTTGAATGTGAGAGTAGTGTAGCTCGGTGGAGCTACTCGTACCATTGTGTTATCAGGGTAGATAGTTTCCCCTGTGCCTATGTCTTGTATGGAGATACCGTTACAGTGTATTGCCAGGGTAGATAGTTTCCCCTGTGCCTATGTATTGTATGGAGATACCGTTACAGTGTATTGCCAGGGTAGATAGTTTCCCCTGTGCCTATGTATTGTATGGAGATACCGTTACAGTGTATTGCCAGAGTAGATAGTTTCCCCTGTGCCTATGTATTGTATGCAGATACCGTTACAGTGTATTGCCAGAGTAGATAGTTTCCCCTGTGCCTATGTATTGTATGGAGATACCGTTACAGTGTATTGCCAGGGTAGATAGTCTCCCCTGTGCCTATGTATTGTATGGAGATACCGTTACAGTGTATTGCCAGGGTAGATAGTTTCCCTGTGCCTATGTATTGTATGGAGATACCGTTACAGTGTATTGCCAGGGTAGATAGTTTCCCTGTGCCTATGTATTGTATGGAGATACCGTTACAGTGTATTGCCAGGGTAGATAGTTTCCCTGTGCCTATGTATTCTACGGAGATACCCGTTACAGTGTATTGCCAGGGTAGATAGTCTCCCTGTGCCTATGTATTGTATGGAGATACCGTTACAGTGTATTGCCAGGGTAGATAGTTTCCCCTGTGCCTATGTATTGTATGGAGATACCGTTACAGTGTATTGCCAGGGTAGATAGTTTCCCTGTGCCTATGTATTGTATGGAGATACCGTTACAGTGTATTGCCAGGGTAGATAGTTTCCCCTGTGCCTATGTATTGTATGGAGATACCGTTACAGTGTATTGCCAGGGTAGATAGTTTCCCCTGTGCCTATGTATTGTATGGAGATACCGTTACAGTGTATTGCCAGGGTAGATAGTTTCCCCTGTGCCTATGTATTGTATGGAGATACCGTTACAGTGTATTGCCAGGGTAGATAGTTTCCCCTGTGCCTATGTATTCTACGGAGATACCGTTACAGTGTATTGCCAGGGTAGATAGTCTCCCCTGTGCCTATGTATTGTATGCAGATACTGTTACAGTGTATTGCCAGGGTAGATAGTCTCCCCTGTGCCTATGTATTGTATGCAGATACCGTTACAGTGTATTGCCAGGGTAGATAGTTTCCCCTGTGCCTATGTATTGTATGGAGATACCGTTACAGTGTATTGCCAGGGTAGATAGTTTCCCCTGCGCCTATGTATTGTATGGAGATACCGTTACAGTGTATTGCCAGGGTAGATAGTTTCCCCTGTGCCTATGTATTGTATGGAGATACCGTTACAGTGTATTGCCAGGGTAGATAGTCTCCCCTGTGCCTATGTATTGTATGGAGATACCGTTACAGTGTATTGCCAGGGTAGATAGTTTCCCCTGTGCCTATGTATTGTATGGAAATACCGTTACAGTGTATTGCCAGGGTAGATAGTTTCCCCTGCGCCTATGTATTGTATGGAGATACCGTTACAGTGTATTGCCAGGGTAGATAGTCTCCCCTGTGCCTATGTATTGTATGGAGATACCGTTACAGTGTATTGCCAGGGTAGATAGTTTCCCCTGCGCCTATGTATTGTATGGAGATACCGTTACAGTGTATTGCCAGGGTAGATAGTCTCCCCTGTGCCTATGTATTGTATGGAGATACCATTACAGTGTATTGCCAGGGTAGATAGTTTCCCCTGTGCCTATGTATTGTATGGAGATACCGTTACAGTGTATTGCCAGGGTAGATAGTCTCCCTGTGCCTATGTATTGTATGGAGATACCGTTACAGTGTATTGCCAGGGTAGATAGTTTCCCCTGTGCCTATGTATTGTATGGAGATACCGTTACAGTGTATTGCCAGGGTAGATAGTTTCCCCTGTGCCTATGTATTGTATGGAGATACCAGATACAGTGTATTGCCAGGGTAGATAGTCTCCCTGTGCCTATGTATTGTATGGAGATACCGTTACAGTGTATTGCCAGGGTAGATAGTCTCCCCTGTGCCTATGTATTGTATGGAGATACCGTTACAGTGTATTGCCAGGGTAGATAGTTTCCCCTGTGCCTGTTTCGTTTGTCGCTATTCCAGCGTATTTTGTGTAACGCAGGAATAAACAGTGTATTCGGTGATTATCCTCCTGCGCCTGACTCCTTCCATCACACTCATCACACAACCACCCGAGCCACTGCCTGTTCACCCCCGCTATCATCCAGAAGGCGAGGTCAGTACAGGTGCATCAAAGCTGGGACCGAGAGAATGAAAAACAGCTTCTATCTCAAGACCATCAGACTGTTAAATAGCCATCACTAGCACATTAGAGGCTGCTGCTGCCTATTGAAATCACTGGCCACTTTAAGAAATGGAACACTAGTCACTTTAATAATGTTTACATATCTTGCACTACTCATCTCATATGTATATACTGCATTCTATACTATTCTACTGTATCTTAGTCCATGCCGCTCTGTCATTGCTTGTCCATATATGTATATATTCTTAAATTCCATTCCTTACTAGATTTGTGTATATTGGGTATATGTTGTGAAATTGTTAGATATTACTTGTTAGATATTACTGCACTGTCGGAGCTAGAAGCACAAGCATTTCGCTACAACCGCAATAACATCTGCTAAACACATGTACGTGACAAATATAATTTGATTTGATTTGATATCTGAACGTTTGAATAATATTTAATATTTTATATCTGATCATGTGAATAATACTTCATATTTGATATCTGATTATTTGAATAATACTTCATATTTTATATTTTATATCTGATTATTTGAATAATACTTCATATTTGATATCTGATATTCGATCATTTGAATAATACTTCATATTTGGTATCTGATCATTTGAATAATAATTCATATTTGATATCTGACCATTTGAATAATACTTGATTATGCTAATATGGAGACATCACTGATGGGGGTTCAGAGACCCCTAACAACCTTCTCAGGTAGGGTAATATGTGGAAACATAGAACGTTGGTCCTCTGTAGCTCAATGGGTAGAGCATGGCGCAACGGCAAGATTTATTGGGTTAAATAAATTAATATATTATATTATAGCACTATATTCCAATAATACTTACTACCTTGTTTCATGTGGTTTTCTTTAATGGGACTAGTGGATAATTACAACTAAATGTGATTGAGTGGAACAACTACATCAGCTTTGATATATTTGATTCTGAGAAGCACAAACACGTTTCATCTGTGTGTGACACACACACACACACACACACACACACACACACACACACACACACACACACACACACACACACACACACACGAGAAACATGTTTCATCTCTCAGCAGCTGGAGAGATAGAGCTATTCTTGGGTCTTCATGTGTTGTTGTCCTTTCACTTTGTTCTTCAAACGACAGTGTGTGTGTGTGTGTGTGTGTGTGTGTGTGTGTGTGTGTGATGTAACGTGCAGAACAGACAGTGGTGAACCGGAGGAGCCTCTCAATATGAAAGGTTAACAACTACCTGCAAACACCTGTTCAAACCTGCCTGCCATGAAAGAGAAAGACTGAGTGTGTGTGTGTGTGTGTGTGTGTGTGTGTTTCTTAACACCTGTGCGAGTGTGTGTGTTTTCAAAGCGGCCTGGCAGTGTAAAAGGACTGCCAGGCCGCTAACAGCTCAGAGTGATAACGGCTGTTCACACACACACACACACAGACACACACAGACAGACAGACACACACAGACACACACACAGACAGACACACACACACACAGACACACACACACACACACAGACACACACACACACAGACACACATAGTATTGTACAGCTAACCTGGTGGGGACACACATTTCAGTCCCATTCAAAATCTTATTTTCCCTAACCTCTAACCCTAAACCTAACCCTAAACCTAACCCTAAACCTAATTCTAACCCTAAACCTAATTCTAACCCTAAACCTAATTCTAACCCTAAACCTAATTCTAACCCTAAACCTAATTCTAACCCTAAACCTAATTCTAACCCTAAACCTAATTCTAACCCTAAACCTAATTCTAACCCTAAACCTAATTCTAACCCTAAACCTAATTCTAACCCTAAACCTAATTCTAACCCTAAACCTAATTCTAACCCTAAACCTAATTCTAACCTTAACCCTAAACCCCCTAGAAATAGCATTTGACCTTGTGGGGACTAATAAAATGTCCCAAGTTGGTCAAATTTTTGTTCGCTTAAACACGTCCACACACACACACACACACACACGCACAAACACACACACTCTTCAGTTCCTCAACCCCCCCCCCACACACACACCAGGAAACCGTAAACCTGAGAACCTAAAACATATTTTTACACATCTCACATCTCTTCTCCATCCCTAGTTCAGAACACTTGTTTCTCCAGACCTCTCTCACACTCCACCCATCATCCTCTCTGTTCCTTTCTTTGAAATACTATTAGCTTTTGAGTGTTATGCATGAACAGACACACACACACACACACACACACACACACACACACACACACACACTGTGTGAAGTATGATTTGCTTTGAGCGTTTATGTACAAAGTCTTGCAGCGCTGTGATGAAAGAGGGCTTTCTGAGAGATGGTGAGACGGTAAGAACAGAAAATATAGTGAGTGTTTGTGTGTGTCAGCACCTCAGAGAACCACTCCCCACTGCTCTCACTTCAAAGCCTGGAGACCAGCGTGCAACCTGTTTAATCTTCCCCTTGCAAGACCCGCGCGCCCCCTTTTTATCCCCCCCGTCCCCCGTCAGGAGAACACAGGGGAAAGAGAAGAAACCAATTAATGGAGATTCATTGAAATGAAAGACTTATACAGCCACACACACACACACACACACACACACCTGGACTTCACTAGGAAAGGATACGGTACTTCCTGAATAAGGCGATATATCAGCCATGTCCTGAAGGTCTCCACACTCTGACTTGATGAGCGACAGCGACAGCCCCTCGCTCCCTCCTCCATGTTGGGGCGGAGAGCTCTGCCTGTGGTGGTGGTGGGAGACAAAATGGACACCGCCACCCGACCCCATCTTGGTCCGCAGCCCCACAGTTTCCCTGGACAGGTCCATGGACTCAGGGGAGGAGCGCTGGTCTTTGGAGAAACTTTGGAAGGGGTAGCCCATCAGAGGGAGGGGGAAGGGGTGTCGGAAGGAGGGAGGGGAGAACCCCAGAGAGGCAGAGAGGGGGGAGGAATGGAGGGAGGGGTGGTGGGGGTGAGGAGGAGGGTGAGAGGGGTTCTGGTGGTGTGGGTCTGTGCTGGTCTTCCTGACCACCAGAGGCAGTGCTTCTGTCTGGTCGCCGGCCGTCGGGACACTGAGACCGCCGAACGAGTCCAGCGGGCTCGGGATGATAACATCACCAAAGCACGGCAGCCTCTGATTGGCTGAGTGAAAGTTGGGCCTGTCACCGTTCGTGTTCATGCTGACTCCCCCGAAGCGAGAGTCAGTGGCGAGGGAGGGGGGGAAGGAGGGGAGGGGGGCCTGTGAGGGGGGGGCGTTAGTGGCAGAGGGGGTGTTTTGGGAGCCGTTGTGATGAGAGGGATGGTGTTGAAGATGATGATGGTTGAACCCTTTAACCACGGTGTCGACCACCTGCGACATGGCAGAGTTGAGCTCCTGTTTCAGAGTCTCGGCTAGCTGCCCCCCCTCGGCTCGCATCGGCCCCCCTCCTTCCCCTCTCTCCCCTCGGCCCCAATCCCTCTTCACCCTCCTCCCCCCTTCCCTCTCTCCCTCCTCATCCTTCTCTCCGGCCATCAGGGCCTGTTCTCGGAACAGTGCTCTGGCTCGGTCCAGAAACAGACCTGGGTCGTCAACCAACTCTGACAGGTCACCATATATACCGTCGGCACGGTTACGGTTGCCGCGGCGGTCCCTGTGTCTGTTCTCCAAACCGTCGGAGCGGACGCTGTCCTCTGACAGGTTCCCGTCCTCCTCTCCTCCTCTCTCCTCCCCTCCTCCTCCTCCTCTCTCCTCCTCCTCCTCCTCCTCCTCCTCCTCCTCAGTCTCAGTCTCATAGATCTGGTAGAACTTCTCCTGCAGCTGACGAAGCTGTTTCTGTAAAACAATAAAAACTATTAAAATACAGCATAGAACTTAATATATCAATCAATCAATAAAAAACTAGATAAACATATCAATAAATACAGTATATACATTTATAAATAAATCAATAAATTAATTCATGCAAAAAACTTCTGCAGCTGATGAAAAAACAGACAGAAAAAACATAAAGATAAACAATATGAATACATAAAATATATAAAATATATAAAATATATAAATAAGAAACTATTCAGACATACAGTGACTAAATAACCTGTTCTACATTACTATATAAACAGCTGTAGGAATAGAAATTGTTCATGCTTGAAACTCAACTTTTGCCGCTTTTCTAAAACTCAAATGGCCATATTTACAACTCACTTACAAAGCTTGCAGTGTGTGTGTGTGTCTGTGTGTCTGTGTGTGTGTGTCTGTGTGTGTGTGTGTCTGTTTGTGTCTGTGTGTGTGTGTGTCTGTGTGTGTGTGTGTCTGTTTGTGTCTGTGTGTGTCTGTGTGTGTGTGTCTGTGTGTGTGTGTGTGTCTGTGTGTGTGTCTGTGTGTGTCTGTGTGTGTGTGTGTGTGTGTGTGTGTGTGTGTGTGTGTGTGTGTGTGTCTGTGTGTGTGTGTGTGTGTGTGTGTGTGTGTCTGTTTGTGTCTGTGTGTGTCTGTGTGTGTGTGTGTGTGTCTGTGTGTGTCTGTGTGTGTGTGTCTGTGTGTGTGTCTGTGTGTGTCTGTGTGTGTGTGTGTGTGTGTGTGTGTGTGTGTGTGTATGTTTGTGTCTGTGTGTGTCTGTGTGTGTGTGTGTCTGTGTGTGTGTGTCTGTGTGTGTGTGTGTGTCTGTTTGTGTCTGTGTGTGTCTGTGTGTGTGTGTCTGTGTGTGTCTGTGTGTGTGTGTCCGTGTGTCTGTGTGTGTCTGTGTGTGTGTGTCTGTGTGTGTGTGTGTGTGTGTGTGTGTGTGTGTGTGTGTGTGTGTGTGTGTGTGTGTGTGTGTGTGTGTGTGTGTGTGTGTGTGTGTGTGTGTGTGTGTCCCCTCACCTGCATATCCTCTAGCTGTAGTTTGAGTTGTCGTCTCTCCTCTAGTCTCTTCTCCTGTCTGACACACACCAGCTGTTGCTGCTGGGGGAGACGCTGTTTTCTCTTGTTCTCCCTGTACACCTCTCCTCTAGTCTCCCCCCGGCTCTCCCTGTACCCCTCTCCCCCTCTAGAGAGAGACCCAGGGCTGGGAGGCTGCAGTGGGGGACAGTCCCTCTCCCTGTCCTCTCTTCTCCCCGTCTTGTTCCCTTTCTCTCTGGGATGGAGGGAAGGTGGAGCCACGCAGGGGGAATGGCTCATGCCCCGGATGATGTTCTCCACCCTGGCCCGTTTGGCACGCAGGTGCTCGTCCGTGAGGCGCTCCAGGTCCAGAGGGGTGAGAGGGGGGTGGGGGGGAGGGGGGCGGCCGAAGGGGAGGAGGCAGGGGGAGGAGGGAGAGAGGGGGAGGGGGCTGTCTCTGTCTCTGGAGGAGTTACTGCAGACATCCTCCGCTTGGAAATCTGACCCAGCGCTGGAGAGACCGCCACTACCCTGGAAGAAAGGAACGGATGGATGGATGGATGGATGGATGGAGTCAATCAACCAACCAATCAATCCATTTTCATGTAACATCACGATTTTTTTTATTATTAGGTACTAACTTTGTTTAAATAAGACAAAAGAGTGTGTGCAATGTGTGTGTGTTTGTGCAATGTGTGTGCATGCTACGTGCATGTAGGTGTGTGTGTGTGTATGTGTACCTGGAAGCCTCCCTCGCTGTCTCCATTCTTCACAATGTTACTCTTCAGCAGCTGAGAGATGATGGTGGTGCCAGGGAAAGGCATCATGCCATCTTCGTATGAGTTTGCCCGCTTCAGAAGCTTCCGGAGAACATTGGACTTCTCTCCGTCCCCATTGGACCCACCGTGGCTGTGAGGGACCAATGAGCAGTCTCCGTCCTGCTCGGGGCCGTGGGATTGATTCATGGTGTTGAATAGGAGGGTATCTCTGACTCGGGTGTAGACTACACTACCCACAGTCCTCTTCACCCCGATGTCCACGCGGCGCCGCTTGGTCTGTCTGCTTAGGGCTGAGCTGTCATGGTCAGGCATCCCGAGGGGCAGCTAAAGGGACATATTGAGGGGTCCTGACAGACAGGGAGAGCCAGATAGACAGACAAATGACACAGTTAGTTTAGTTTATATTGGTCATTCTACAGTTATTATGGACATACACATTAATACACCTGCTGATGTAAAAAGGCCTTTATAAAATAACTTTGATTGATTGAAGCGGACACTAATAGGCAAAATATACATACAACCGACTGATCCATGATCATTTCCTCTAGTCCCGAGTTCCCTGACCTCAATCCTGGGCTGAGATTCAAGCCACGAAGTGTGCACTCGTTCACTCCATCTCGGCGACTTAAAACCATTGGGATTCGGTAGACTCTCTGTCTACACACCAACATTATATTTGTTAATCCATGAGGAGGAGTGAACGAGTGCACACTTTCGGGAGATGAGGGAGAGTCCAAAAGTGGGCATGAGAAGCCCTGAAGCTTTCACCGAGAAGGATTTCAACATAATTCCATTTCAGTGGTTTAGAAGGGATTAGATTCCAACAAAGACAATGGCTGCTCTAAGAACACACATATACAGTGTAGATGGCTAAAAGTATAGCACTTTTATCTTGAGGAAATGCCTTAAGTTCATCCGCTCTGAATACATTATAATATGATTCGACTGATTGGGAGACTTGTGGACTGATGAGATAGAGACTAAGCTTCTAAGAGAGGGAGAGAGAGAGAGAGAGATCTAACCCTGATTTGGGGTACAGTATGTTAATGACGTCAGCAATGAGAGAGAGAGAGAGCGCGAGAGAGAGAGAAGCCTACGGATCAGTTTAGAAACCTGGTGAGGTAGGAACAGAAATAACACACAAAGATTTACATGTACATTTTAGTCATTTAGCAGACGCTCTTATCCAGAGCCACTTACAGTTAGTGAGTGCATACATTTTTCATAAAGATAAATTCAAACCACTGATATTTATCTCAAATCAAACCAACTAATACATTTATAATCTCAGAGCACTGTTTCCTGCCCCAGTGACCCTATTTAAATCACGCTGCTATCACAATTACAACAAAATGATTTAAAAATATATACATAAATGTAAGAATTGTACATTAGATACGGACAGTAAATCTTGTCAAAAGGCTATTTCCAGAAAATCCTACTTTCCCGAACTCTGGCAGCTTTACAACACTATACACGTGTAAAACACAGCAGACTGGCCTGGCCTGCACCCTATTCTATATAGTGCACTACTTTTGACCAGGGCCCATAGGGAATAGGGTGCAATATAACAAGGTGTTGAGGAGGTAAAGAGAAGATTGTGTTAAGGAGCGCTGATGCGAGGAGAGTTGGGGTTTGGGCGTTTTGTGTTTTGTTTGCACTCCCGAGTGGCGCAGTGGTCTAAGGCTGTGCCACTAGAGATCCTGGTTCGAATCCAGGCTCTGTCGTAGCCGGCCGCGACCGGGAGACCCATGGGGCGGCGCACAAGTGGCCCAGCGTCGTCCAGGATAGGGGAGGGAATGGCCGGCAGGGATGTAGCTCAGTAAAGCATGGTGTTTGCAACGCCAGGGTTGTGGGTTCGATTCCCACGGGGGGCCAGTATGAAAAATATAAAATAATGTATGCACTAACTGTAAGTCGCTCTGGATAAGAGCGTCTGCTAAATGACGTAAATGTAAATGTAAATGTTTGCGTGTTTAAAAGGCATTCTGGTCACCCGTGATGCAAGACAGTATTCGACGTCGGGAGATTACGTGGAAAATGGCCACAAGGTGCAACAGTGAGAGCTGTCAGCTTCAAGTAGGTTTTGGTTTTACTAGGGCCATGGGCCATTGGGATGGGGATGGCAGATGGGCGTAAGCATCTGCCTCTGATTCCAAAGGTTGCATGTTTGAATCCAGCAAAATAAAGTACATTTTGTTTTAACCATATCGCAAACCTTAACCCTTAACTTAACCATTCGGAGTTATTGCCTAACCTTAAGAATTCCTAAACCTTAAGAATCCCTCAACTTAACCCTAACCTTAAACATGTGGAGTTATTGCCTAAATTTAACCATAAACACTTTGAAATTTGGAACAACTTCGAAATGTGATGTTTGAGAAACATGGATGAACGTCTAATTCTGATGTGAGATTGTGAGAGCTTGTAGCTAAAAGGACATTAAACACGACAGAAACATTCTGTGGCCTCCAACCTCCACAGCCCCCACTGTCCAAATCTGACCTAGATTGAGCTCTCTCTCTCTCTCTCACACACACACACACAGCTCTGGTCTCTGTTCCTCCATCTAACACACATCTCACACACACACACACACACACACGCGCGCGCACCCACACTCACACACACTCACCCATGCAAGCACTCACACACACACTGACTACCACACTCTCCTGTGCAACACTTACTATGAAACTCAGTCCAATCCAATCTGAAATGCTTAAAGTCAAATGATTCAAACTTCAAACTTATTTATTCTGATTCAGTCTCAAATATCCGCCATGTATAATAATGTAATAACATTCGTTTTTACACTTTACTTACACTATAGAGGAATAATTCAAATGTACTTACACTGTGCTTACAGGAATAATTCAAATGTACTTACACTGTACTTACAGGAATAATTCAACTGTGCTTACAGGAATAATTCAACTGTACTTACAGGAATAATTCAACTGTACTTACAGGAATAATTCAACTGTACTTACAGGAATAATTCAACTGTAACAAGGGCTGTAAAGTGTTACCAGTACATCAAATTACAAACCTTATTTGGAGAAAGGCTCAAATATACAGTACATTTTAGTCATTTAGCAGACACTCTTATCCAGAGCGACTTACAGTTAGTGAGAGCATACATTTTCATACTGGCCCACCGCGGGAAACGAACCCACAACCCTGGCGTTGCAAGCGCCATGCTCTACCAACTGAGCTACACGGGGCTCGTGATTGCAAATAAGTAATCTCTGGAAGATGTAGCCTATCTCTGTACCATAAATAGATGTATGAAAATGTTGGTGTAATTATATGATAAAAATATGATGATAAAAAAAAAAAACTTTTATCATGAATACAAATGTCTTTCCGCCAGCATAATGTTTATTTAACAAACTTAAATAGTCAAATCTCAATCCAGCATAGCTGCACTGTGTGTCATTTAACATTAATATAAATAGGTTGAGTACAGATTAAAGATTAATAGCCAAATTCCCAGCATAAAGTTATATTTAATGTAACATTTGTTCAAATGAAAACCCAGATTCACCAAACACCACAGAACACATCAGTCGATTCGGAACTAAAGACTAGACTAGGACCAGACATATGAAACTGGAACTGTGGATTCTACTTATGGAAACAAGACTGTCTCAGATCCCCAAATGGAGATGTAAGGACAATAACTAATAGTCGTATCCAAGGCTGTGAGGTTTAAAGTTGGACTTCAGTGAGGAAGATAAGATAAATAGATTTTCAGTCAGGTCAACCAATTTAAGTGTGTCCCGAAGAATAACTTAGTCCTGATCAATCAACCTCCTGACAATGTAGCACAGATTAAATCACAAATAAACACTGAATAACCATATCATGGGACTAAGTATTATAATGAATCAAAATCAAAGTATAGCCCACCCGAGATCTGTGACACAGAGACTATGTGTATATCTAGTGTAGCCTAGAGAATTTGGACACCATTTTCTAACGCCAGTAGCCCGTTGTTCGGTGCACCTGTCCTGGACTCGACTGCCAACGCGCTTGAGGCAAAGAGAAGCCAACATAAAAACATATTAACAACAAAAAAAGTAATCTTAAAGTCTCATCAGAAAAGCAACAGAAAATGTAATAACGTCTAACGAAAAGACACTGACCATCACGTAAACAAAGTAATCGAGATTTAAGGACATTGTCTCTGTGCAAACTAACAGTGGCTTTCACCTAGCCTATGTAGTCGACCACTTGTTGTCTAAAATACTATTTCAAGACGTAGGCCTACAATAGTGTAAAACTGATTATGTCCAAGAAAAAGCTAACACGGACAGAGACAAACACAGGCAACAACTCTTCAGCATTTGACGCCGTCAGACAGTGAAGCGCACAGCCAACATATTAATGTGGCCACAATATCCAACAGCTGTTACCACAGGTAGGAAAGGAGAAGTGATTTTACAGCAGAGATGGCTAAATGAATATATCAGATACGCTCAGTTACTGGCGAATGTGTAACACAACTTCCTTTTCACACACCATCCTTGTACAGTAACAGCGAAAAGTGTCAACTGCCAGTGCAGCCCGAGGCTACTGTAAACTGGTGAGATAAAAACGAATTGTGTAGTTGGTCTAAAGGGCATGTAAAAACAAAGTGCGCTAAAAACAAATCAGTTATCTTAGGAGATAAAATAAAAGAACAGAAACGGGATCAGGATAAGGTCATGCGAATAAGACTACAAAATAACAAATGTTATATCAAAGAGGAAGAAACAAATATCTCCAAGCTAAAAAAAATAAAAATAAAATTAAAAAAAGTATCTGCTAGGAACATAGCCTAACTCGCACAAAGTATAAAAAGTAGGATAGGCTAAATTAAAAAACTGAAGAATTGATACTTACACATTGCATTTAAAAAGGAACAGAGCAAACCATATCCTAACAGAAAAAACGTAGTTAGAGCTCTCTCTGTCTGATATCCTATTGACGAGGAAACAACACACCGGCCATAAATAACCTAAACGTTGGGTAGTGAAAGTCATACACACACACACACACACACACACACGGGCGGCAGAACAGCGCAAGTGAGTGTGCGTGAAAGGCTATACTTACTCGGTAACGTTAGATGAGAAGAAAACTGAGCTTCTTAGTCAAATACAGAAAACAGAGTCGTTCGTTCGCGGGTGTGATAAATATTGTAATTTCTCTGGACAGCCGAGAGCGGAGAGAGACGGAGAGAGACAGAGAGAGAGAGAGAGAGAGAGAGAGAGAGAGAGAGAGAGAGAGAGAGAGAGAGAGAGAGAGAGAGAGAGAGAGAGAGAGAGAGAGAGAGAGAGAGAGATGGCTCTTTTGCGCCACTCTCCTTCAGATCCGGGAAACGTTAGTCGGTTGTTTCTCTCACCGCCGTCGTCGTCGGGCTGCTAGTCTCGAGGCTTAGAGCCGCTCGTGGAGCAACAAGAATCACTTAAAGACGCGGGAAGACATGGGCTGCGTCATCACCAGGAGTGACGCAACGTCCTCAACTGACCAATAAGAAACGTCCGCCGGATTTGAGAAGGAACGCAAAACGCCTTTAACTTCACACCGGGAGAGGATGGAGAGAGGAACCCGTCCAGCGAACAAACCCAGTCCCTCATGCTATAGACAGACAGGAGTAAATGTGTAAGGAGATGCGCATTTTGAATAATATATTTTATTTAGGCTACCTCTTATTGTTATGTAGACTAAGGATTGGTCAACGCGTTGGAGTTTATCATAAACATCGAAAAGTCAATTATGATCTTAGATTAGCAGCCCATTGTATGGTAGTAGTTGTATTTATTCAGATTCAACCCTTTTATAGTAACTTGCCTGGTTTTGCTCATGTAACTAATTAGCCTTGAACTGTTGTCTATACGCTTACCTACGTTGTCCTATAAAGCCTAATATGTGACCTATGATAACTGTAGTTGTATTTAAAGTCCCAAATTCTCAGTAGCCGATGACCACTGAATCATATAACCACACCACGCTCATAGTCTTTCATGGCCATCAACAACTTGTCGTTTTATATGTCTATCTTATATTATCTATTTAATTACCATTTAATTAATAAAGTCACTTTTCTTTTTCTATTTTGTATCCGTGTAGTGTCGGTCACAATGAGTGAAAACAATATTGTTGTCCACGAGCAAATAAGACTGCGGTTCATCACGGTCTGTTCTATGAGGCGGTTTGTCCTGCCTGGCTATTCGACCTGGGGACCTCTTGTCCCTTTAGAGAAAGGTCAAATAGAATAGAATAGATCAATAAAACCACAATTCAAACATTACACCGACATAAAGTCCCTGTGAGTTTCCTTGCCCCTGCGCTGCCGTTTGTTCTCAGGGTTAGCCTATTGTATAGAACGTTGACACGTGATTTTTCTGTGGTTTTTGTGTGAAAGGGACTAAATCAAATGTGATTGATTGAATAGCGAACGTCGCGGTTTTGTCTTTCAGTGTCCACTCTCAACGCACCAGCGCTCAACAGCTCTGGCAGGAAAGACATAGTTTAGTTTATGTAGTATGTACACTATGTAGCCTGTGCTGTTTAGAAGTTATTAAAAAGATACAAAACTGATTTGAAATTGTAGAACCTAGGAGACCCACAATTGACAGTAAAAGAATTGCTCAAAATCTTGACATTTGACTGTGTGTAAAGTTAGACGAGGTTATAGGCTATATCAATTTCTAGGGTCGGCGTTTGCTGTTTTCTGTACTGCTGTATGCCTGTGCCAAATAATACAACATTTATTAACGTTTAGCCTAATTTGAAAACTCAAAACAATTGTTTTACTTTGATTAAATATAATTTCACATCCCTCTGAGGGGCCATAGAAATATATGGAGAGCGTTTAGTGAATAAAGGGACAACTGTCGAGAAAAAGGAAAACATGTTTAGTAGCCTATAGGCTATTCATCCACTTTTACATTTCCAGTAACCTTTTAATGTTTTCATACTGTAGGCCAACTCAATCAGAGCTTATTCCGGGATTTTTGATGTGCTGGAATGTCTTAAATATCTCTATGCATGTCACATGTCGATGAGTAATAGGCTAAATCAAACTCAAATAATTGTATTAGTGATATATAGCTGTTTCAAAATAACCCTAAAAAAATGTAAAGACGTGAAGTGATGAATCCATTGCAGACAGACAGATATCGGGTTGAGGAATCTAAACAGAGAGACTATCGAGTCCAAGCCAAATCACGTCATCCAATCATGATCCCCATGTATAGATGAGTGTCGGAATTCAGGTCATCCTATGGAAGGCACATTCCCATGGGAAATTTTAACAGTAATTACACTTTAATTGGCATTTCTCGGGAGTCTTACATATACGATTTATTATGATGTGCTCCCTGTACTTAATATTGCATGTCTTAACCACTATCTTTGAAACCGTATTTTCACATGCATTAGGCTACAATATCGTCTGTTTATGATAAAAAGGTCAACATTAAAATAATATGTATGACATTTTTCAACAAGGGACTAACTCTTGAAAACTCTATCATGACAGAGTTGTAATAATTAGACATGATAATTGTAGACATTTTAGGCTATTCTTTATTGTTTTATGATATAGCCTACTATACATGATTTTTCTCACTCCATATTTCCCGAATTATAGTGTAGGCTATGACGTTATATTCCCTCGGTTCAGTGCTCATTTTGGCACTATATGGTCAAAGAAGGCCTAGTGTTTTGGTAGTAGACTTTCTCCTAAACTGACGCAATAATAACGCACAGAGAGAGGACTGCGTCGACGTTTTAATTTATCTCAGGAGAGGTAAGTGTGACCCGTGACACCCATGTGGCGTGGCAGACCGTGCCACGCCCATGGGACGGGAGAAACCACGCCTAGTGACCTGTTTTAACCTCGGTTACAGACCGTCACAACCTCCATTACAAATGCATGTATTAGATTGTGATCCAATGATTATGGTTGTGATTAGATCGTGATCTAAAAAAGTTTGAATCATTTCAAATAAATATTTTATTTACCAAGCAAGGTAGTCTGAAATATCGTATCTTCTTTGATTAATTTAGAATCATTGTGTGCTCCAAGAATAATGTAGGTTTAGGCTATTATAAAGGTTCACTTGCTTACTGTTTATTCATTTCAGATAAATTGTTTTAGAAACATGACAAAACACATCTAACTCCCTGAAACGCATCATTGGTCTTATCTCATCAATCCTCTTCTATTGATTAATTTTCACTTAATGTCTTCATCTTTTTGTGGAAAATATTGTGAAATATTGAGTAGCTGCTCGGTGACACAGTTGCACAGGAAATGTCTTGTAAGCGAAATATTACACCCCCTTTATAGGACAACGGAATTCTTCACGACAGTCAGATTTCTCCCTATATTTCTCTCTCTATTTCTGTTTCTGTTTCTATTTCTCTCTCTCTCTCTCTCTCTCTCTCTCTCTCTCTCTCTCTCTCTCTCTCTCTCTCTCTCTCTCTCTCTCTCTCTCCCTCTCTCTCTCCCTCTCTCTTCTGTTCCAAAGCAATTCAAAATCTCCTTTGTAATATGAGTGAGCTTTCGGCCACTGAATCTGTCCTCAAATAATTGTTTTGTCATAAAGACCACTGCGAGGGCGGGTGTTGTAAAGATCTGCGTTATTATCTTATGTCACAGAATATTGTATTTTAAGCTACAGTAGTTAAAGGGATAGTCCACTAAAAATAACTTTACATGATTTTCCACTTGGCTGATTCGCCAAGACACCTTTTGGACGTTATGCCACCCTAGCTCTGGTTATGCCACCCTAGCTCTGGTTATGCCACCCTAGCTCTGGTTATGCCACCCTAGCTCTGGTTATGCCACCCTAGCTCTGGTTATGCCACTATTTTGCTATAATCGTATCATCCAATAAAGATTTGATGATCATAAAGTGCATTTAGAGTATTACTGACTTTTATTTAATGAAAAATTAACAAAGGTCTTTCACTCTGAGCTTTGTCTTTGCTTGTCTGATTTGTCCTGGTATGTAACCGCTGGGTTTCTTGTTGTTTGCTGTTGCTATTCTGGGACTGCAGATGGAAAATAGCTGTTAGCTTAATCTGGTGCAGCGCCTCATTTCTCACTAAGACGTATCTTTTTATTTTGTACGTTGAACCTGTCCAAATAAAGTTAATAAATAAAAATACATGAATAAATGAGCAGACATTAGTCATGCAGATGGGATCGAAATATACTGAAGAGAGACAGAGATGGAGGTGTGGTGTGGGTGGTTTAAATGTCACTCCGCTGTTTGGAACAATAGAGACTGGCCTGGGATCAGCCAGGTGACTGGAGAGAGGTTCACACACTGATCACAGATAGATAGAAACACACACAGAGATGCACTCTCTCTCTCTCTCACACACACACCCACACACACACACACACACACACACACACACACACACACACACACACACACACACACACACGGACACACACACGGACACAGGCACGCACATCTATCCATCCATCCATGTCATTTTCATATTTGCACCTATTTTACACAGTGGGCAAACCTGATGCTATAAGGGGATACGGTCATATCAGGCAGCAAAGTGATATGTGGAGCCAGTCTTACAGTAATGTATGGAAGTCAGTCTCAATGACACTTCGAGTAAAATAACAAGGAACCATGCACCATAATTACACCTTATCATACTAAGACACCTGGACACGTCTTTATGTGAAATCAGGTTTTCAGAAAATAGGAAGGACGGCGCAAGATAATAAAATAATGAACGAGAGTGGTGGAGAGAAGGAATAATACAGGCATTGTTACAGGCGGAGGACAGACCCCCCTCTCTCTCTCTCTCTCTCTCTCTCTCTCTCTCTCTCTCTCTCTCTCTCTCCCTCTCTCTCCTTCTCTCTCTCTCTCTCTCTCTCTCTCTCTCTCTCTCTCTCTCTCTCTCTCTCTCTCTCTCTCTCTCTCTCTCTCTCTCGCTCTCTCTCCCTCTCTCTCTCTCTCTCTCCCTCTTTCCATCTCTCCATCAAGATACTATAATTCAGAACATTAGTGAAGGAGAGCTAAAAGCTCTTACCATTGAGGAGGGTCCTGGGGTCCTAACACACACACACACACACACACACACACACACACACACACACACACACACACACACACACACACACACACACACCCCACAGGATACGCCATTTTGATTACAGGTAGAACCCTTTTTGATTCCGGGTTAGAATCCTTTTGGGTTCCATGTAGAACCCTCTGTGGAAAGGGTTCTCCCATGGGTACAGCCGAAGAACCCTTTTTAGGTTTTAAATATAACTTGTTTTCTGAGAGTGTAGTAGTAGTATGTGTGTGTGTGTGTGTTTGCGTGTGTATGTGTGCCTAGTGAGATAAACAAGGACTGACGGAGAGAGGACAGCCGATAGAGGTAGATAGATACCCAAGATGCACCGTTTTTTAGCATGGACATTGCCATTGAGGGCTGTCACCTTAAAGTAGTTAACTGGGTGTTGATTCCTATAAGTTGGGGAGCGACCAGCCAATGATCAGCGCATTCTCTTCTCCTTCAAATTGGATTGGTTATAAATGGCTTTAAGCTAAATCTAGTGGCCACGATGAATGAACGACACACAAGATTTTGGTTCAGGACTCCAGCACTGCAGGTGGCGGTAAATCCCCAACATTAGCTTGACCTTTATTTCAAACCCAAAAATAAGAAGTAAATTGACTACTTTAAAATGAAGATAGCCTCAGTGGTGCTGCCCCCTTGCTGTCACAGACACCATAATGGCACATATACAACGATGAGTCCTCTAGATCTAACTCTATGGGACAGATATTTATCCAAGCGCAGTCAAGCTTTGGATAAAAGCGTCTGCTAAATGGCATATTATTATTACTATTATAAGGTGCAGCCTAGTTGAAGTGCGCACAGCCCAAAGGTTAAAACATGTTTTGTGTTCCAGGCCCCAATCGTCACGTTTTAAACCCAAATGTATAATCAATCAAGAGTTTTTAAAATTGAGTGAGAGTTGAGCCTATGATATTAAAACAATATGACAAAGAAAACTGATCTAACAGATAACAAGTAGTGACAAACAGATGAGTGACAACAGACGCTTGTTGTGTTGATGTACTCTTGAGTACAGTACGATAGGACATAAGAGTATTTGGATAACATTCAAAATGTGGATGAGCAAATGCATCCCTTTGCAATTGCGTTGACAGTGGTGTTGTAGTCTTTGCTGGTTATGGTGTTTTCAGTGTCGGGTTTTTAGATAGTCCATACCGTTTTTTTCAAGCCAGCGTACACAAACATTCTCAATGAATGCCTTGTTATAGTGGTGGAATGCAAGACCGGCTCTAGCCTTTTGAGGACCCCCACCTCGCACAAATACATTTTAGTGGCCCCCCTCTTTACGGTGGAGAGAAAAATGTATGTTTTATAGCAAGTTCTCTGCAATTCTACACATTTTGCCAAGGGGTGGAGAGATTATTTTTTGCAGTTTTACAGCTAATTTCCTGCAATTCTACACATTGTGTAATGACTTACGCCAGGCTAATATGATATCTGAATGAGAATGACCGGTCGGTATTCGGCCATGATTACTACAAGTTTAGATATCTTGCTAGACTAACTGTCACGTCTCCTCCCGTTGCTCCCCTCCGGCGCTCTGATTCGCCAGTCTACTGAGTCTTGTCTTGTACTCGCTCTTTGTCGTTCTCTTGCTCAGTGTTTAGTAAACCTTTACATTGTTGATTCCTGCGTCTGCGTCCTGCCTCTTCGTATCCTCAGTACTCGTCACACTAACTACCAATCTAAAAATGGTTATTGACATATACAGTACCAGTCAAAAGTTTGGACACACCTACTCATTCAAGGGTTTTTCTTTATTTTTTACTATTTTCTACATTGTAAAATAACAGTGAAGACATCAAAACTATGAAATAACACATATGGAATCATGTAGTAACCAAAAAAGTGTCTTCACTATTATTCTATAATGTAAAAAATAGTAAAAATAAAGAAAAACCCTTGAATGAGTAGGTGTGTCCAAACTTTTGACTGGTACTGTATATATGTATTTATTTCTGATCGGGGGCCCCCTGGTGGCCCCGTGCCCTAAGCGACCGCTAATGTCGGGATGGTCCCTTAATGTAAGAAATATAAAAAGGTGATATTTAAATGTTTTACCTCACCATGAGGCTTATACCATGTCCCTTTCCAAAACAACAACTGAACAAAATAGATGATTTCCCTTCCACTTCTTAAAACGACTATTCATACGTTCCCTGTTTATCAATCCACATATTTATTATTCCTTCCCTCTTAGACCCTATATGTTCTCTGACTGTGTTTTGTATTGTGATTATTCAGAGTGGAGGTCTTAATGTGTTCTGTGATATTATTCAGAGTAGAGGTCTTAATTTAGCCCTAGTGTTATACTCCCTCTCTGCTTCAGTCAGCCCCCCTTTGCCCAGCCTCGACAGCCCCCTGGCGAGTCCGCTGGCAGGATAGACTAGGGGTCTGGGTTTAAGGCTTGGCCTGGTTCCCTGTCTTGGTAGCCTTACGACTCACCCTAAATTATTTGTTCGCTGCATACTGAGACTGCCATCAATTAAGTTGTTTGTGTTGACGAGGGGCAAGAGTAGTGTTGTACAAAACAAAATCATCAGCAATTGGATCGTCTCTAACCAATCAGAGTATCAAAGCCAGTGACGAATTTTGAAACCACCACTTTACCCACGTGTGTTCTGGCCCAACCCATCGGTTTCTGGACCAATCAGATGGCCCCGTATGTGTTTGCATTCGGTGAAAGGGTGGGGAGGTACTCAGATCCAGAATCATTGAGAAGAAGAAGCTAACGTCCGTGGGTGTGGCGTAGCATTTGACTGGAGCAATTGAGTCTGGTAGCCAGGCAACTGCCCTGGTCCTCCAGCCCTCCACCTCTTCACAGCTCCTCACTTAGCCCCAGTACAGACGCCCTGTCCTGGCTACACTGAGGCCCAAGCCCCCCTGGCCCCAGGCCTGACGGAGGTCTTAAGATGGAGGGCCAGTGAAGTGGAGAGGGCTGAGAGGAGAACAATGCTATCAGAGCGCTGGCGACCGTCCTCCTGACCCCTCCCCCAGGAAACAGAGACACTCAGCTCAGGGTTCCACATTGTTTTTTTGTGTTTGTTTTTATTTATCGCTGATTGTCACACACAGAGAAAAAATAGGAAGGAAAGAGAAAAAGCTCAAATAGAGAAGGACAAACTGACAAAGAGGAGGGACAGAGAGAGAGGAACAGAGAGAGAGGGACAGAGAGAGAGGGACAGAGAGAGAGGGACAGAGAGAGGGACAGAGAGAGAGGAACAGAGAGAGAGGGACAGATAGATAGAGGGACAGAGAGAGGGACAGAGAGAGATGGACAGAGAGAGAGGGACAGATAGATAGAGGAACAGAGAGAGAGGGACAGAGAGAGATAGAGAGAGAGAGAGGGACAGAGAGAGAGGGACAGAGCGAGAGGGACAGAGAGAGAGGAACAGAGAGAGAGGAACAGAGAGAGATGGACAGAGAGAGAGGGACAGATAGAGAGGGACAGAGAGAGAGGAACAGAGAGAGAGGAACAGAGAGAGATGGACAGAGAGAGAGGGACAGATAGAGAGGGACAGATAGAGAGGAACAGAGAGAGATGGACAGAGAGAGAGGGACAGAGAGAGAGGGACAGAGAGAGGGACAGAGAGAGAGGAACAGAGAGAGAGGGACAGATAGATAGAGGGACAGAGAGAGAGGGACAGAGAGAGAGAGAGACAGAGAGAGAGGAACAGAGAGAGAGGGACAGAGAGAGAGGAAAAGAGTGAGAGGAACAGAGAGAGAGGGACAGAGAGAAAGGGACAGAGAGAGAGGGACAGAGAGAGAGACAGAGAGAGAGGGACATACAGAGAGAGGGACAGAGAGAGAGGGACACAGAGAGGGACACAGACAGAGAGAGAGGGACAGAGAGAGGGACACAGACCGAGAGAGAGGGACAGAGAGAGAGGAACAGAGAGAGAGAGGGACAGAGAGAGGAACACAGACAGAGAGAGCGGGACAGAGAGAGAGGTACAGAGAGAGAGGGACAGAGAGGGACAGAGAGAGAGTGAGGGAGAAGGTAGAGCGACAGAGAGAGTAGAGAGAGAGTAGAGTAGAGGTAGTGGTGTTGTGTCAGCCTGTTGGCCGGAGCGATAGTGACATTGTCAGAACCTCTGGGTCCCCACGGAGGGAAAACCATTATGCTTGTTTGGAATAGTTTCATTAACGCTCGACACAGGAGCCAAAAACAGGATGACGCAGGGGAAGAAAGGAGGTAAAAACAGAGAGGGGAAAACAGAAAGGCTGAAAAAAAGATAGAGGGTAAAAAACATAATGTGTGAAAAGCTGAAAGGGTGAAAAAAAAAGAGGAGAAAGAAACTTTGGTGGATAAGGGGTATTTAATACATATATTTGATAGAGTTTTATAACCACCCCCTTATGCATAGTGGTGTAAACAGCATTAGATTGGACTGGGAGAGGAAAAAGAGTTGAACTAAAATTAATTTACATAATTTTGTCTTAAACTGTGGACTACTGTCTGTATTCCTCAGATTCTACTGTTGCTGTAGGTCTCGTATCTGTCCCTCCCTGACGATGAGACACTTTCAGTCAATATAAATGCAAGCAGTATTTGGTAGTTAACTTTGGAAAACTTTTATTTCATTGGATTTGGAACCAGCTCACCAATAATTATAATTAGCATATACTGTAGTTAATATACTATAACATGGTACTATAAACATAACATAAAGACTAAAATGAAGAATGTAAAGCTTTGGCGCAATATAGTTCTCACTATTTGTTTTATCTTTGTTGCAATAAATCATTTATCACAAAAATACATAGCGGCCATGCAACACGCTGACACACAAGCACCAGCGGCTGTGACAAGAGAGAAACTACACGTTCTTATGCAAATAAACTGCAATTCAAACGTTTATCTATTTCGTGATACTTTCATTTAACCTTTATTTAAGCACGGAAGTCCCATTGAGACCAAGTGTATTTTTCAAGGGAGTCCTGCTTCACAAAAATACAGCAAACACACAGTACATCATAATGAACCACAGATAAAAATGACTAGCATACACATCAAAGCAGAATCACTGCTATTAAATATGATCCTAATAATAATAATGATATTCTATTAATAATTAGCTAAAACTAAAAGCTCTGTCAGGATCATGTTAACGTAATACATATTTTACTACAGACATCAGATTCATCATGTTTATAATACTTTACTACAGACATCAGATTCATCATGTTTACAATACTTTACTACAGACATCAGATTCATCATGTTTATAATACTTTACTACAGACATCAGATTCATCATGTTTTTTTTTCTTTTCTTTTTTTTCTTAGGGGGTAGATCAGATTTAATATTGCAGATAGATTGTAACTTCCATCAATGTAATTGTCTGCATCACTTCCAATCCCCCATATGTTTTTTCCCCTCGCAAATATATATATATATATATATATATATATATATATATATATATATATATATATATATATATATACATACATACATACATACATACATACATACATACATACATACATACACATACATATATACATATATACATACATACATATACACATACATATCCTTTAAAAAAAAATATTTCCCTTTATTACTTTCCAACCCCACCACCCCTTCCCTAATTGGAGTAAACTAGTGAACAACAATGCTTATGCCTCTACTTCCAGCTTATACATACTATATACATTTTATGGACATTTTGTTTGTTTTTACTCCTGAACTTCCTCTACCCTCAACCCCTCCGATCATTTTCATGATGTCTATCCGGTTTGCTTCTACAGTATATGCCATATCTTTCTAACTGTGCTCTTTCACAAAATCTCTCAACCTATAACCTATATACTTATTATGGACACAATATGCTTACATTATTAGTTATCTTGTTGTTAGTTGTTGTTAGTTGTTATTAGTCCCATCCTTCAACTCCATTCAACACCTCCCATCTCTCTCTTAACACCATCCATATTGGATTTATATTTGCCATATATTTTTCAACTGTACTGGGATGTTTTACAAAAGTTCTGAACCTTTCTATTCTCATTGTTTCTACAGATTGTAAATTGAAAATAAACATTTTTGCTAAGAGTATTATTATATTATTGATTGATTGACTATGACTTTTCAGATCACCCAGTAATGCTATCTGCAAGGTTAGCTCCAGGTAAATATTGCAATCCTTTAGTCATTCCTGGACCTGTGTCCAAAAACAAGCTACAAATGGACAGTACCAAAACAAATGATCTAATGATTCTGTCTCTTCGCAGCAAAATCTGCAGAGCTGGGAAGATTGTATCCCCCATATAAATAACATTATATTGGTAGCAAGAATTTTATATAATAATTTAAATTGAAAAATTCTAAGTTTTGAATCCGGCGTCGTTTTGCTAATCAGTTCATAAACACTATGCCATGGGATCAGTACGTCAAAAATCTCTTCCCAACTATTTTGCAATCTATATGGGACGGCTGTCAATCCTTTGGTCCTTAAATGAAACTGATATACTTTTTTATTTATCACAGTTTTCCTTAACCAATTATGTTCTTTAATGCGGCCGACAGACAAGTTCCTTACTTTCTCTCCCTTCCACTTTCCTCTTCCACTTTTGCGGTAAGGCTGCAATTATTTGGTTGTAATTTTGGGTAGAGCAGACATTTCCATATGTTTTTGTTAGCTGCATTTGCGACATAACTCCACCAGTCCTACCGATGATATCATTTATGAAGATTATACCTTTTTTTTTTTTTGTCAAAATAAAAAGGTTTTTTATCAATTAGTATATTTGAGTTTAACCACAATATTTGTTACATTATTTGTTCTGTCGTTTCTGGAGGATTCAATTGAAATTGCAACCAACGTTCTATGGCTTGTTTTAGAAATAGGGATATTTGGGAGATTATTTCCTTTTCAAATAACTGAAAGTGAGAGGTTGTAATCTGAATAAAAGGAAAAGGCCATTCTTCAACATTGGGTGAGACAATTGTACTAATTTGCTAGAGAACCAGTTCAGATTTAAGTATAACTTTTGTATGACTGAAGCTTTTAGTGATAGGTCTAATGCTTTAATATTTAATAGTTTCTGTCCTCCGAATTCATATTCATTATATAAATAGGCCTGTTTAATTTTGTCTGGCTTGCCGTTCCAAATAAAATTGAATATTTTTTTCTCATATAATTTAAAAAACTGTTCGGCTGTCAATTCTTTGGTCCTTATGGCAAGACCATAAGCAAATAGGTAAACTGGGATAATACTAAAGAGTTAATCAGAGTGATTTTTCCACAAATTGACAGGTATTTACCTTTCCATGGTAGCAAGATCTTATTTTACATATTTAGCCGACACTCTTATCCAGAGCGACTTACAGTTAGTGAGTGCATAATTTTTTTTTTTCATACTAGTCCACCGTGGGAAACGAACCCACAACCCTGGCGTTGCAAACGCCATGCTCTACCAACTGAGCTACATGGGACCATATGTATTCAGAGTATATCCACATCACCATCAGACCATTTTATTGGTAAACTACATGGTAATGTAAAAATTGTATTTTTTAGTGATCCAATATGTAATATAGTACATTTAGGTTAGAAAATGTATCTAGATCCTCTATGAGGCTGTGGAGGGATTCAAGTTGTGGATTTAAAAGAAAACATGAATCATCAGCGTACAATGACACCTTTGTTTTTAAGCCCTGGATTTCTAATCCTTGATATTATTGTTGGATCTGATTTTAATAGCTAACATCTCGATGGCCATAATAAATAGATATGCCGATAATGGACAACCTTGTTTCACTCCTCTTGACAATTTAAAACTTTCTGAGAAATAGCCATTATTTACTATTTTACACCTAGGGTTACTATACATGATTTTAACCCATTTTATAAGGGATTCTCCTAAATTGAAATGCTCCAGGCATTTATATATAAACCACAGTCGTACTTTATCAAATGCCTTTTCGAAGTCTGCTATGAATAGCGGGCCTGGTTTCCCAGATTTTTCATAGTGTTCCATTGTTTCCAGTACTTGCCTTATATTATCTCCAATGTATCTTCCATGTAAAAAACCTGTCTGATTAGAATGAATAATATCCGACAATACCTTTTTAATTCTATGCGCTAAACATTTTGCTAGAATTTTTGCATCACAACACTGACGTGTAAGGGGCCTCCAATTTTTTTAATGGACTGGATCTTTATATTTTCCACTTGTATCCTGTTTCAGTTATAATGAAATCAGACCTTATTCTTGAGTGTCTGATAATCTACCATTTACATAGGAGTGGTTAAAACATGCTAATAACAGTCCTCTGAGTATATCAAAAAAGGTTTGGTATACCTCGACTGGTATGCCATCCAACCCTGGAGTTTTCCCGGACTTAAAGTCTTTAATTGCATCCAGAAGTTCCTCCTCTGTGTCACGACTTCTGCCTAGGCTGCCTCCCCTCCTTGTTCGGGCAGGTTTCGGCGTTCGGCGTCACCGGCTTACTAGCTACTGCCGATCCATTCATCAGCACTCCATTTGTCTTGTCTTCAATCACACACACCTGGTCCTTATTCCCTCATTAGTCATGGTATAAGTGTTCCCTCTGCTTCCTTGTCTGTGTGGGTGATAGTTTATTGTGGAGGTTAGTGAAGCTCGGTGGAGCTCGTGTATTTTGTATCGACGGGAGTATTTTCCCATGTGCCTTGTATTTTCCAGTGCGCCTGTTTTGTGCCCTTGAATATGTTTGACGCATTTCTGCGTAAACCTTTATTTTGCGGATTAAAGCCTGTTATTCTGTGATTTACCCTCCTGCGCCTGACTTCTTCAACACCAACTCATCACACTCTGTAATTTCACCATCACATGAGTCTTTCTGTATGGCTGTTAATTTTACATTATCAATAGGAAAAAAATCTCTACAATTAGCTTCAGTTAGAGGAGATGGAGGTGACTGAAACGAAAACATATGGTTAAAGTACTTTGTTTCCTCCTTCAAAATATCATTTGGTGAATCATGGGTGACTCCGTCATTTGTAACCAGTTTCAGTAAATTATTTTTGGTAGCATTCCTATGTTGAAGATTAAAAAAGAATTTGGTGCATTTTTCCCCATATTCCATCCAGTTTGCTTAATTTTTTATAATATATTACACTTGATCTTTCTTGAATAAGTTTCTCCATTTCTTTTTGTTTTTCCTCTAATTTATTCTGAGCCTCTATGTTACAGTTTTTATTGCTATCTATCTGTTCCGTTAGACCTTTTATTTCCTTTGTTAGTATGGACTCTTTTGACCTAAATTTCTTTTGTTTTTGAGATGAGTACTGAATTGCATGGCCTCTAAAGGCGCATTTAAAGGTGTCCCATACAATAAGGGGATTCGCTGTACCTATGTTATGTCGGAAAAAATCAGTTATAAATTCCTCTGTCCTAGTTAAAAACAAGTTATCATCCAATAGGCTTTGATTACATTTCCAATATCCTCGCCCACGTGGAAATTCAGTAAGAGTAATGTACTGTATATGCCAATTATAAGATGGTCTGACCGCATTCTGTCCCCTATCAACACTTTTTAAACTTTTGGTGCCAACGAGAATGACATAAGAAAGAAGTCAAGACGACTAGCTTGATTGAGTCTCCGCCATGTATATCTCACTAGATCAGGATATTTAAGCCTCCATATATCTACTAGTTCTAATGTATCCATGACATTCACGATTTCCTTGAGAGCATGAGGGTGATTGTTTGTAGTGTGATTTCCTTTACGGTCCATTGAGCTATTTAAAACAGTATTATAATCTCCCACCATAATAATAGAGTCTTGAATTGCTTGCAGGGTTGATAATTTATTATATATATTGTCACAGAAGTGTGGATCATCATTATTTGGTCCGTAAAGGTTAATGAGCCATATCTGTTTATGGTCCAATAACATATTTAAAATATTCCATCTACCTTGCGTATCTGTTTGGACAATTTGCACATTCGGATCGAAATTACTGTTAATTAATATCATCACCCCTTTTGAGTTTCTTAGCCCATGGGAGAAGTATATTTGCCCCCCCCCCCCCATTCCTTTTTCCACGCAACTTCATCTAGAATTGTTGAATGAGTTTCCTGTAAACAATATATATATATTATATTCCTTCTCTTTGAGCCATGTACATATTGTTCTTATTTTGTTATTATCTGCTAAGCCATTACAATTATAACTGGCTATACTTATTTCACCATACACCATAATGAGATACAAGTTTCAAATCTATTTATCATTATATATGTTTGTAAATTTACCAATAAAAAATACCATAGTGATTGAGTGTCCATAATAGCTGTACCATGATATTTGCATTGCTACTAACCCTCCAATTGTTCTCCACTAATTCCCCCGCTAAAGCCCCTCCCCATCCCAAGTTGGGCCGTCATCCCATTGATCGGCATACCACCCCCGTCCCCCCAGATCCCTATGCCCCTCCATCCATCGAAAACAGCACACAGTGCCACCCACAAAACAGAAGCAGGTTAACCGTCAAAACCATTTCCAATGCTCTCACCTCAATATGTATATACACTGTTCAAAAAAATAAAGGGAACACTTAAACAACACATCCTAGATCTGAATGAATGAAATAATCTTATTAAATACTTTTTTCTTTACATAGTTGAATGTGCTGACAACAAAATCACACAAAAATTATCAATGGAAATCAAATGTATCATCCCATGGAGGTCTGGATTTGGAGTCACCCTCAAAATTAAAGTGGAAAACCACACTACAGGCTGATCCAACTTTGATGTAATGTCCTTAAAACAAGTCAAAATGAGGCTCAGTAGTGTGTGTGGCCTCCACGTGCCTGTATGACCTCCCTACAACGCCTGGGCATTCTCCTGATGAGGTGGCGGATGGTCTCCTGAGGGTTCTCCTCCCAGACCTGGACTAAAGCATCCGCCAACTCCTGGACAGTCTGTGGTGCAACGTGGCGTTGGTGGATGGAGCGAGACATGATGTCCCAGATGTGCTCAATTGGATTCAGGTCTGGGGAACGGGCGGGCCAGTCCATAGCATCAATGTCTTCCTCTTGCAGGAACTGCTGACACACTCCAGCCACATGAGGTCTAGCATTGTCTTGCATTAGGAGGAACCCAGGGCCAACCGCACCAGCATATGGTCTCACAAGGGGTCTGAGGATCTCATCTCGGTACCTAATGGCAGTGAGCACATGGAAGGCTGTGCGGCCCCCCAAAGAAATGCCACCCCACACCATGACTGACCCACCGCCAAACCGGTCATGCTGGACGATGTTGCAGGCAGCAGAACGTTCTCCACGGCATCTCCAGACTCTGTCACATGTGCTCAGTGTGAACCTGCTTTCATCTGTGAAGAGCACAGGGCGCCAGTGGCGAATTTGCCAATCTTGGTGTTCTCTGGCAAATGCCAAACGTCCTGCACGGTGTTGGGCTGTAAGCACAACCCCCACCTGTGGACGTCGGGCCCTCATACCACCCTCATGGAATCTGTTTCTGACCGTTTGAGCAGACACATGCACATTTGTGGCCTGCTGGAGGTCATTTTGCAGGGCTCTGGCAGTGCTCCTCCTTGCACAAAGGCGGAGGTAGCGGTCCTGCTGCTGGGTTGTTGCACTCCTACGGCCTCCTCCACGTCTCCTGATGTACTGGCCTGTCTCCTGGTAGCGCCTCCATGCTCTGGACACTACGCTGACAGACACAGCAAACCTTCTTGCCACAGCTCACATTGATGTGCCATCCTGGATGACCTGCACTACCTGAGCCACTTGTGTGGGTTGTAGACTCCGTCTCATGCTACCACTAGAGTGAAAGCACCGCCAGCATTCAAAAGTGACCAAAACATCAGCCAGAAAGCATAGGAACTGAGAAGTGGTCTGTGGTCACCACCTGCAGAACCACTTCTTTATTGGGGGTGTCTTGCTAATTGCCTATAATTTCCACCTGTTGTCTATTCCATTTGCACAACAGCATGTGACATTTATTGTCAATCAGTGTTGCTTCCTAAGTGGACAGTTTGATTTCACAGAAGTGTGATTGACTTGGAGTTACATTGTGTTGTTTAAGTGTTCCCTTAATTTTTTTGAGCAGTGTATATATATCTATTCAAATATCTTGCATATCTTATTTTCCATCATTAC
>NW_025533487.1:942500-967500 GCF_020615455.1 Coregonus clupeaformis | reverse complement strand
AGAGAGAGAGAGAGAGAGAGAGAGAGAGAGAGAGAGAGAGAGAGATAGAGAGAGAGAGAGAGAGAGAGAGTGGGATAGAGACGTGTGTCTCTGAAGACTTCTTGATGAAAAATCACTGATTACTATCCCTACTCTCTCCTATATCTATATCTGATTACTATACCTAATCTTTCCTTCTCTATCTATCACTGATTACTATACATACCCTCTCCTTCTCTATCACTGATTACTATACATACTCTCTCCTTCTCTATCACTGATTACTATCCCTACTCTCTCCTCTATCTATCACTGATTCTGTAATACCAACATGTTTCAAGCAGACCGCCATAGTCCCTGTGCCCAAGAACACTAAGGTAACCTGCCTAAATGACTACCGACCCGTAGCACTCACGTCTGTAGCACTGAAGTGCTTTGAAAGGCTGGTCATGGCTCACAGCAACACCATTATGCCAGAAACCCTAGACCCAGTCCAATTTGCATACTGGCCCAACACATCCCCAGATGATGCAATCTCTATTGCGCTCCACACTGCCCTTTCACACCTGGACAATAGGAACACCTATGTGAGAATGCTATTCATTGACTACAGCTCAGCGTTCAACACCATAGTGCCCTCAAAGCTCATCACCATTATAAGGACCCTGTGACTAAACACCTCCCTCTGTAACTGGATCCTGGACTTCCTGACGGGCCGCCCCCAGGTGGTAAGGGTAGGTAACAACACATCCGCCACTCTGATCCTCAACACGGGGGCCCCTCAGGGGTGCGTGCTCAGTCCCCTCCTGTACTCCCTGTTCACTCATGACTGCATGGCCAGGCACGATTCCAACACCATCATTAAGTTTGCCGATGTGTAGATGAGGGATATACATTTTTAAATATAGTATACATCTAATCTAATTTTTCATTGTCCTATCATGATGGAAAGATCCCTAACCCTATAACCTGGACACCCACCTGAGCGACCCATACACCAAAGAGAAGTTCCCATCTCTTTTATGGACCTGCTGTGAGTATGCAGCCTAAACAGAGAAATAAATGCGGTCAGAGACCTACTTGAGCAGCACTGCCCCCTCAAGATTCTGAGCCTGCCTGGCAGGGTTGGTCCTACAAAGCCAGAGCCCCCTGATGGGAGAGCATAATATACAAGGAAATTCTCAAAGCTGCTAATGAGAACCTTGACGACCTTTTACCTAGCCGGTGGGGATTCCGGTGGGGTACGCCCACCCAGGTAGTGGCAGTGCTGGCAACACTGGCTGCAGTAACCCATGGGGAGGGGGTCACACTCGGACAATCAGAGAGGGGGTTTATCATTGTGGCCCAGGTGGCACAAAATAATCAAAGGTCTGACCGCACGGAGATGCCTGGGAAAATGGTTACAACAGGGGATCAGAGTGTTTGTGTCTCAGGTGAAGAGGGTGGATCTGATCTCCATCACCTAGGACTTGACATAGATTAAGTAGATTAATCAAATCTCACATTGTTATCAATTTCTGCTCAATCTGCATGCTTTCTCAATCAGCTTTAACTGTATGTGCACTCGTAAATCAGGTCCTTTCTTGAGTTGGGCTCTGGGATATAACAGCCGTTGAGTATCTGATTTTATGGTGGATTGTGGAGGAGGGGGGTTGAGTGTGTTGGAGTATGTGAGTATGTGCGTGTGTGCTTGTCTGGCATCTGTTGTGCGGGGGTGGGGATGTTGTGGGGGAGGGGGGGGGGGGGGGGGGGGGTATAGGATGGACCACAGGAATTATTTGCTAGGATAATAATTGCTTGTCAATGAATTAAATGTAATACAATGGCAATCCGGGTTATATGTTAGAATCCTACGCATGAACTGCCGACATTATTACGCATATTAATTGATAATGATGGAAAATAGGATATGCATATTTTTAAAAAAATAGTTATATAGATATATAGAGAGGTGAAAGCATTGGAAATGCTTTTGGCGGTTAATCTGCTTCTGTTTTGTGGGTGGCACTGTGTGCTGTTTTCGATGGATGGGTCCTGGCCTCTCGGGGCCTTAGGGATCCGGAGGGACGTGGGTGGGATGCTGATCACTGGGATGACGGCTCAACTTGGGCTGGGGAGGGGCTTTAGCGGGGGAATTAGTGGAGAACAATTGAAGGGTTACTCCGTAGCAATGCAAATATCACGGTACAGCTATATGGACACTCAATCATTACGGTATTTTTTATTGGTAAATTTACAAACATATATAATGATAAATAGACTTGAAACTTGTATCTCATTATGGTGTATGGTGAAATAAGTATAGCCAGTTATAATTGTAATGGCTTAGCTGATAATAACAAAAGAAGAACAATATTTACATGGCTCAAAGAGAAGGAATATAATATCTATTGTATACAGGAAACTCATTCAACAAAAATAATGTGGGGGGGGGGGGGGAATATACTTCTCCCATGGGCAAAGAAATTCAAAAGGGGTGATGATATTAATTAATAGTAATTTCGATCCGAATGTGCAAATTGTCCAAATAGATACGCAAGGTAGATGGATTATTTTAAATATGTTATTGGACCATAAACAGATATGGCTCATTAAACTTTACGGACCAAATAATGATGATCCACAATTCTTTGACAATATATATAATAAATTATCAACCCTACAAGCAATTCAAGACAATATTATTATGGTGGGGGATTATAATACTGTTTTAAATAGCTCAATGGAACGTAAAGGAAATCACACCACAAACAATCACCCACATGCTCTTAAGAAATTGTGAATGTCATGGATACATTAGAACTAGTAGATATATGGAGGTTTAAATATACTGATCTAGTGAGATATACATGGCGGAGACTCAATCAAGCTAGTTGTCTTGACTTCTTTCTTATCTCATTCTCGTTGGCACCAAAAGTAAAAAAAAGTGTTGATAGGGGACAGAATGCGGTTGGACTATCATATAATAGGCATATACAGTGGGGAAAAAAAGTATTTAGTCAGCCACCAATTGTGCAAGTTCTCCCACTTAAAAAGATGAGAGAGGCCTGTAATTTTCATCATAGGTACACGTCAACTATGACAGACAAATTGAGGGAAAAAAATCCAGAAAATCACATTGTAGGATTTTTTATGAATTTATTTGCAAATGATGGTGGAAAATAAGTATTTGGTCACCTACAAACAAGCAAGATTTCTGGCTCTCACAGACCTGTAACTTCTTCTTTAAGAGGCTCCTCTGTCCTCCACTCATTACCTGTATTAATGGCACCTGTTTGAACTTGTTATCAGTATAAAAGACACCTGTCCACAACCTCAAACAGTCACACTCCAAACTCCACTATGGCCAAGACCAAAGAGCTGTCAAAGGACACCAGAAACAAAATGGTAGACCTGCACCAGGCTGGGAAGACTGAATCTGCAATAGGTAAGCAGCTTGGTTTGAAGAAATCAACTGTGGGAGCAATTATTAGGAAATGGAAGACATACAAGACCACTGATAATCTCCCTCGATCTGGGGCTCCACGCAAGTTCTCACCCCATGGGGTCAAAATGATCACAAGAACGGTGAGGAAAAATCCCAGAACCACACGGGGGGACCTAGTGAATGACCTGCAGAGAGCTGGGACCAAAGTAACAAAGCCTACCATCAGTAACACACTACGCCGCCAGGGACTCAAATCCTGAAGTGCCAGACGTGTCCCCCTGCTTAAGCCAGTACATGTCCAGGCCCGTCTGAAGTTTGCTAGAGTGCATTTGGATGATCCAGAAGAGGATTGGGAGAATGTCATATGGTCAGATGAAACCAAAATATAACTTTTTGGTAAAAACTCAACTTGTCGTGTTTGGAGGACAAAGAATGCTGAGTTGCACCATACCTACTGTGAAGCATGGGGGGTGGAAACATCATGCTTTGGGGCTGTTTTTCTGCAAAGGGACCAGGACGACTGATCCGTCGTAAAGGAAAGAATGAATGGGGCCATGTATCGTGAGATTTTGAGTGAAAACCTCCTTCCATCAGCAAGGGCATTGAAGATGAAACGTGGCTGGGTCTTTCAGCATGACAATGTTCCCAAACACACCGCCCGGGCAACGAAGGAGTGGCTTCGTAAGAAGCATTTCAAGGTCCTGGAGTGGCCTAGCCAGTCTCCAGATCTCAACCCCATAGAAAATCTTTGGAGGGAGTTGAAAGTCCGTGTTGCCCAGCGACAGCCCCAAAACATCACTGCTCTAGAGGAGATCTGCATGGAGGAATGGGCCAAAATACCAGCAACAGTGTGTGAAAACCTTGTGAAGACTTACAGAAAACGTTTGACCTGTGTCATTGCCAACAAAGGGTATATAACAAAGTATTGAGAAACTTTTGTTATTGACCAAATACTTATTTTCCACCATAATTTGCAAATAAATTCATTAAAAATCCTACTATGTGATTTTCTGGAATTTTATTTCTCATTTTGTCTGTCATAGTTGACGTGTACCTATGATGAAAATTACAGGCCTCTCTCATCTTTTTAAGTGGGAGAACTTGCACAATTGGTGGCTGACTAAATACTTTTTTCCCCACTGTACATTACTCTTACTAAATTTCTACGTGGGCGAGGATATTGGAAATGTAATCAAAGCCTATTGGATGATAATTTATTTATAATTAGAACAAAGGAATTTATAACTGACTTTTTCCAACATAACATAGGTACAGCGAATCCCCTTATTGTATGGGACACCTTTAAATGTGCCTTTAGAGGCCATGCAATTCAGTACTCATCTCGAAAACAAAAGCAATTTAGGTCAAAAGAGTTTATACTAAGAAAGGAAATAGAAAGTCTAACAGAACAGATAGATGGCAATAAAAACTGTAACATAGAGGCTCAGAATAAATTAGAGGAAAAACAAAAAGAAATGGAGAAACTTATTCAAGAAAGATCAAGTGTAATATATTATAGAAATAAAGCAAACTGGATGGAATATGGGGAAAAATGCACAAAATTCTTTTTTAATCTTCAACATAGGAATGCTACCAAAAAGAACTTAATGAAACTGGTTACAATTGACGGAGTCACCCATAATTCACCAAATGATATTTTGAAGGAAGAAACAAAGTACTTTAAGCATATGTTTTCTTTTCAGTCGCCTCCATCTCCTCTAACTGAAGCTAATTGTAGAGATTTTTTTTCTATTGATAATGTCAAATTAACAGCCACACAGAAAGACTCATGTGAAGATGACATTACAGAGGAGGAACTTCTGGATGCAATTAAAGACTTTAAGTCTGGGAAAACTCCAGGGTTGGATGGCATACCAGTCGAGGTATACCAAACCTTTTTTGATATACTAAGAGGACCGTTATTAGCATGTTTTAACCACTTCTATGTAAATGGTAGATTATCTGACACTCAAGAAGAAGGTCTGATCTCATTATTACTGAAACAGGATACAAGTGGAAAATATAAAGATCCAGTCCATTTACAAAATTGGAGGCCCCTTACACTTCAGTGTTGTGATGCAAAAATCCTAGCAAAATGTATAGCGCATAGAATTAAAAAGGTATTGTCGGATATTATTCATTCTAATCAGACAGGTTTTTTACATGGAAGATACATTGGAGATAATTTAAGGCAAGTATTGGAAACAATAGAACACTATGGAAAATATGGGAAACCAGGCCTGCTATTCATAGCAGACTTCGAAAAGGCATTTGATAAAGTTCGTCAGGGGTTTATATATAAATGCCTGGAGCATTTCAATTTTGGAGAATCTCTTATAAAATGGGTCAAAATCATGTATAGTAACTCTAGGTGTAAAATAGTAAATAATGGCTAATTCTCAGAAAGTTTTAAACTGTCAAGAGGAGTGAAACAAGGTTTTCCACAATCAGCATATCTATTTATTGTGGCCATCGAGATGTTAGCTATTAAAATCAGATCCAATAATAATATCAGAGGCTTAGAAATCCAGGGCTTAAAAACAAAGGTGTCATTGTACCCTGATGATTCATGTTTTCTTTTAAATCCACAACTAGAATCCCTCCACAGCCTCATAGAGGATCTAGATACATTTTCTAACCTCTCTGGATTACAACCAAATTATGACAAATGTACTATATTTTTAGTATTGGATCACTAAAAAATTAAAATTTTACATTATCATGTAGTTTACCAATAAAATGGTCTGATGGTGATGTGGATATACTCGGAATACATATCCCAAAGGAAATAAATGATCTCACTTCAATACATTTTAATAGAAAGTTAGCAAAAATAGAAAAAAATCACCCTGATTAACTCTTTAGTATTATCCCAGTTTACCTATTTGCTTATGGTTTTGCCTACGCCTAGCAAACAGTTTTTTTAATTATATGAGAAAAAAATATATTCAATTTTATTTGGAACGGCAAGCCAGACAAAATTAAAAGGGCATATTTATATAATGAATATGAATTCGGAGGACAGAAATTATTAAATATTAAAGCATTAGACCTATCACTAAAAGCTTCAGTCATACAAAAGTTATACTTAAATCCAAACTGGTTCTCAAGCAAATTAGTAAGATTGTCTCACCCAATGTTCAAGAAAGGCCTTTTTCCCTTTATTCAGATTACAACAACTCATTTGCAGTTATTTGAAAAGGAAATCATCTCCCAAATATCACTATTTCTAAAACAAGCCATAGAAAGTTGGTTGCAATTTCAATTTAATCCTCCAGAAACGACAGAACAAATAATGCAACAAATATTGTGGTTAAATTCAAATATACTAATTGACAAAAAACCTTTATTTTTGACAGAATGTTTAAAAAGGTATAATCTTCGTAAATGTTATCATCGGTAGGACTGGTGGAGTTATGTCGCACATGCAGCTAACAAAAACATATGGAAATGTCTGCTCTACCCAAAATTACAACCAAATAATTGCAGCCTTACCGCAAAAGTGGAAGAGGAAAGTGGAAGGGGGAGAAAGTAAGGAACTTGTCTGTCGATCTTGCATTAAAGAACATAATTGGTTAAGGAAAACTGTGATAAATAAAAAAGTATATCAGTTTCACTTAAGGACCAAAGGATTGACAGCCGTCCCATATAGATTGCAAAATAGTTGGGAAGAGATTTTTGACGTACCGATTCCATGGCATAGTGTTTATGAACTGAAATGCAAAACGACACCGGATTCAAAAATTAGAATCTTTCAATTTAAATTATTATATAAAATTCTTGCTACTAATAGAATGTTATTTATATGGGGGATACAATCTTCCCAGCTCTGCAGATTTTGCTGTGAAGAGACAGAATCATTAGATCATTTGTTTTGGTTCTGTCCATTTGTAGCTTGTTTTTGGACACAGGTCCAGGAATGGCTAAAGGATTGCAATATTTACCTGGAGCTAACCTTGCAGATAGCATTACTGGCTGATCTGAAAAGTCATAGTCAATCGATCAATAATATAATAATACTTTTAGCAAAAAATTTTATTTTTAATTCACAATCTGTAGAAGCAATGAGAATAGAAAGGTTCAGAACTTTTGTAAAACATCACAGTACAGTTGAAAAATATATGGCAAATAGAAATCCTATATGGATGGTGTTAAGTTAGCTATGGTGTCATAGTTAGCTAGCTGAATAAAGTGGGTTGAGTCTATTCCTTTAAACATTGAACCGCTGTGGTTCACAACAATTCTGATTTCTAAAGGTGGAAGTTGGTAGAGTTTTTGTTCGGGTGGTTCAGTGAAACAATTATAGTTTCTGAGGTAGAAGTTTTTGGTGAGGGAGGCCCTGCTCTCTACTCTCCCAGATGTTTAGTTCATTTCATTCCGATCTCCTCTGCATTATTGTAGCCATTTGCTACAGCCTGTCAACTATGCCTCTGCCTATCCCTGTTCTCTCCTCTCTGCACAGGCTACACAAACGCCCCACACCGCGTGGCTGCTGCCTCTCTAACCTGGTGGTCCCTGCACGCACCCCACACCTGGAGTTCCAGGTCTCAGGCAGCCTCTGGAACTGCCGTTCTGCTGCCAACAAAGCTGACTTCATCCCAGCCTATGCTAATCTCCAGTCCCTCGACTTCCTGGCGCTGACGGAAACATGGATTACCACTGAAAACACTGCTACTCCTACTGCTCTCCTCGTCTGACCATGTGTTCTCGCATACCCCGAGAGCATCTGGTCAGAGGGGGTGGTGGCACAGGAATCCTCATCTCTCCCAAGTGGACATTCTCAATTTTTCCCCTAACCCATCTGTCTATCTCCTCATTTGAATTCCATGCTGTCACAGTCACTAGCCCATTTAAGCTTAATATCCTTGTCATCTATCGCCCTCCAGGTTCCCTTGGAGAGTTCATCAATGAGCTTGACGCCTTGATAAGTTCCTTTCCTGAGGATGGCTCACCCCTCACAGTTTTGGGGGATTTCAACCTCCCTATGTCCACATTTGACTCATTTCTCTCTGCCTCCTTCTTTCCACTCCTCTCCTCTTTTGACCTCACCCTCTCACCGGCCCCCTACTCACAAGGCAGGCAATACGCTTGACCTCATCTTTACTAGATGCTGCTCTTCTACTAATCTCACTGCAACTCCCCTCCATGTCTCCGACCACTACTTTGTTTCCTTTTCTCTCTCGCTCTCCTCCCACACTACTCACTCTGCCCCTACACAGATGGTAATGCGCCGCCGCAACCTTCGCTCTCTCTCTCCCACTACTCTCTCCTCTTCCATCCTATCATCTCTTCCCTCTGCTCAATCCTTCTCCTCCAATCTCCTGATTCTGCCTCCTCAACCCTCCTCTCCTCCCCTTTCTGCATCCTTTGACTCTCTGTGTCCCCTATCCTCCCGGCCGGCTCGGTCCTCCCCTCCAGCTCCGTGGCTTGATGACTCATTGCGAGCTCACAGAACAGAGCTCCGGGCAGCGGAGCGGAAATGGAAGAAAACTAAACTCCCTGCCGACCTGGCATCTTTTCCTCCCTCCTCTCTACATTTTCTTCATCTGTTTCTGCTGCTAAGGCCACTTTCTACCACTCTAAATTCCAAGCATCTGCCTCTAACCCTAGGAAGCTCTTTGCCACATTTTCCTCCCTGCTGAATCCCCCCTCTCTCTCTGTGGATGACTTCGTCAACCACTTTGAAAAGAAGGTTGACGACATTCGATCCTCGTTTGTTAAGTCTAATGACACTGCTGGTCCTACTCACACTGCCCTACCCTATGCTTTGACTTCTTTCTCCCTCTCTCTCCAGATAAAATCCTGCGACTTGTGACTGCAGGCCGCCCAACAACCTGCCCGCTTGACCCCATCCCCTCCTCTCTTCTCCAGACCATCTCCGGTGACCTTCTCCTCTACCTCACCTCGCTGATCAACTCATCCTTGACCGCTGGCCATGTCCCTTCCGTCTTCAAGAGAGCGAGAGTTGCTCCCCTTCTCAAAAAACCAACACTCGATCCCACTGATGTCAACAACTACAGACCAGTATCCCTTCTTTCTTTTCTTTCCAAAACTATTGAGCGTGCCGTCTTTAGCCAACTCTCTTGCTATCTCTCTCAGAATGACCTTCTTGATCCAAACCAGTCAGGTTTCAGGACTGGTCATTCAACTGAGACTGCTCTTCTCTGTGTCACGGAGGCTCTCCGCACTGCTAAAGCTAACTCTCTCTCCCTCTGCTCTTGTCCTTCTAGACCTGTCTGCTGCCTTTGATACTGTGAACCATCAGATCCTCCTCTCCACCCTCTCCGAGCTGGGCATCTCCGGCGCGGCTCACTCCTGGATTGCGTCCTACCTGACCGGTCGCTCCTACCAAGTGGCGTGGCGAGAAGCTGTCTCCGCACCACGTGCTCTCACCACTGGTGTCCCCCAGGGCTCAGTTCTAGGCCCTCTCCTTTTCTCCCTATACACCAAGTCACTTGGCTCTGTCATATCCTCACATGGCCTCTCCTATCATTGCTACGCTGACGATACACAACTAATCTTCTCCTTTCCCCTTCTGATAACCAGGTGGCGAATCGCATCTCTGCATGTCTGGCAGACATATCAGTATGGATGACGGATCACCACCTCAAGCTGAACCCTGGCAAGACGGAGCTGCTCTTCCTCCCGGGGAAGGACTGCCCGTTCCATGATCTCGCCATCACGGTTGACAACTCCGCTGTGTCCTCCTCCCAGAGTGCGAAGAGCCTAGGCGTGACCCTGGACAACACCCTGTCGTTCTCCGCCAACATCAAGGCGGTGACCCGCTCCTGCAGGTTCATGCTCTACAACATCCGGAGAGTACGACCCTGCCTTACACAGGAAGCGGCACAGGTCCTAATCCAGGCACTTGTCATCTCCCGTCTGGATTACTGCAACTCGCTGTTGGCTGGGCTCCCTGCCTGTGCCATTAAACCCCTACAACTCATCCAGAATGCCGCAGCCCGTCTGGTGTTCAACCTTCCCAAGTTCTCTCACGTCACCCCCCCTCCTCCGCACACTCCACTGGCTTCCAGTTGAAGCTCGCATCCGCTACAAGACCATGGTGCTTGCCTATGGATCAGTGAGGGGAACGGCACCTCTGTACCTTCGGGCTCTGATCAGTCCCTACACCCAAACGAGGGCATTGCGTTCATCCACCTCTGGCCTGCTGGCTCCCTTCCTCTGCGGAAGCATAGTTCCCGCTCAGCCCAGTCAAAACTGTTCGCTGCTCTGGCACCCCAATGGTGGAACAAGCTCCCTCACGACGCCAGGACAGCGGAGTCACTCACCACCTTCCGGAGACATTTGAAACCCCACCTCTTTAAGGAATACCTGGGATAGGATAAAGTAATCCTTCTACCCCCCCAAAAAAAATTGTAAAGTGGTTATCCCACTGGCTATAGGGTGAACGCACCAATTTGTGAGTCGCTCTGGATAAGAGCGTCTGCTAAATGACGTAAATGTGCCCTTGAGCAAGGCACTTAACCCTAATTGCTCCTGTAAGTCGCTCTGGATAAGAGCGTCTGCTAAATGACTAAAATGTAAATGTAAATGTAAGAGATAGATGGGAGGTATTGAATAGAGTTGAAGGATGGGACTAATAACAAATAACAACAAATAATAACAAAGATAGCTAATAATGTAAGCATACTGTGTCCATAATAAGTATATAGGTTGTATGTTGGGAGCTTTTGGGAAAGAGCACAGTTAGAAAGATATGGCATATAGAAGCAAACCGGATGGACATCATGAAAATGATCGGAGAGGTTGAGAGTAGAAGAAGTTCAAGAGAAAAAAAAAGAATATATATATATATATATATATATATATATATATATATATATATAATATAATTATTGTAAAATTAACTGTGTCCATAAGGTGTACATAGTAAGTATAGACCGGAAGTAGAGGCCTGGGCATTGTTGTTCACTAATTTACTCCAAGTAGGGAAAGGATGGCGGGGTTGAAAAGTAATAAAGGGGAGTATATCTATAAAAAACATGGGGGATTGGAAGTGATGCAGACAATTACATTGATGGAAGTTACAATCTATCTGCAATATTAAGCTGATCCATCCCCCAAAAAAAAAAAAAAAAAAAAAAAAAAAAGTTTGCCGATGACACAACAGTGGTAGGCCTGATCACCGACAACGACGAGACAGCCTATAGCGAGGAGGTCAGAGATCTTTCAGTGTGGTGCCAGAACAACAACTTCTCCCTCAATGTGATCAAGACAAAGGAGATGATTGTGGACTACAGGAAAAAGAAGAGGACCGAGCACGCCCCCATTCTCATCAACGGGCTGTAGTGGAGCAGGTTGAGTGCTTCAAAGTTCCTTGGTGTCCACATCACCAACAAACTAACATGGTCCAAGCACAATAAGACAGTCGTGGAGAGGGCACGACAAGACCTATTGCCCCTCAGGAGACCAAAATGATTTGGCATGGGTCCTCAGATCCTCAAAAGGTTATACAGCTGCACCATTGAGAGCATCCTGACTGGTTGCATCACTGCCTGGTATGGCAACTGCTCAGCCTCTGACCGCAAGGCACCACAGAGGGTAGTGCGTATGGCCCAGTACATTACTGGGGCCAAGTTTCCTGCCATCCAAGACCTCTATACCAGGCGGTGTCAGAGGAAGGCCCTAAATATTGTCAAAGACTCCAGCCACCTCAGTCATAGACTGTTCTCTCTGCTACCGCATTGCAAGCGGTACGGGGAGAGCCAAGTCTAGGTCCAAGAGGGTTTTAAACAGCTTCTACCCCAAAGCCATATTACCTCAATTACATCGACTAACCGGTGCCCCCGCACATTGTCTCTGTGCCGGTACCCCCTGTATACAGCCTCTCTACTGTTATTTCACATTGTCTCTGTACCGGTACCCCCTGTATACAGCCTCCCTACTGTTATTTCACATTGTCTCTGTACCGGTACCCCCTGTATACAGCCTCTGTACTGTTATTTCACATTGTCTCTGTGCCGGTACCCCCTGTATACAGCCTCGCTACTGTTATTTCACATTGACTCTGTACCGGTACCCCCTGTATACAGCCTCTCTACTGTTATTACACATTGACTCTGTACCGGTACCCCCTGTATACAGCCTCTCTACTGTTATTACACATTGACTCTGTACCGGTACCCCCTGTATACAGCCTCCCTACTGTTATTACACATTGACTCTGTACCGGTACCCCCTGTATACAGCCTCCCTACTGTTATTTTACTGCTGCTTTCATTATTTGATTGGGGGGGTATTCTTTCTTAAAACTGCATTGTTGGTTTAGGGCTTGTAAGTATGCATTTCACTGTAAGGTCTACACCTGTTGTATTTGGTGCATGTGACAAATACAATTTCATTTGATTTGATTACTATCCCTAATCTCTTCTTCTCTGTCTATCACTGATTACTATCCCTACTCTCTCCTTCTCTATCACTCTTTCTGACACACACACACTTTCTGCACACACACACACACACACACACACACACACACACACACACACACACACACACACAGCTTCTCTTAATGTATTCTCATAATAAAACAAAGCCTCATACTGTTCTTGTTTTTTAATTAATAATCAACCTGTTTAAATGCCAGATATTCAACAAATAATAATCACACTTCATTAAAATAATGAATAACTTCTAATCCACCAGAGTTTCTCCATCGACTCTCTGTGTGTGTGTGTGTGTGTGTTTATATATGTGTGTGTGTGTGTGTGTGTGTGTATGTTTATATGTGTGTGTGTGTGTATGTGTGTGTGTATGTGTGTGTGTGTTGTGTGTGTGTGTATGTTTATATATGTGTATGTGTGTGTGTGTGTACAGGCTTGGCTCAATACATTGTATAATGAGTGCATAAAGAACACGCTCTTAAGACTGACACACACATCCTTAAGACTGACACACACATCCTTAAGACAGACACACACATCCTTAAGACTGACACACACATCCTTAAGACTGACACACACATCCTTAAGACAGACACACACATCCTTAAGACAGACATACACATCCTTAAGACAGACACACACATCCTGAAGACAGACACACACATCCTGAAGACAGACACACACATCCTTAAGACAGACACACACATCCTTAAGACAGACACACACATCCTTAAGACAGACACACACATCCTTAAGACAGACACACACATCCTTAAGACAGACACACACATCCTTAAGACAGACACACACATCCTTAAGACAGACACACACATCCTTAAGACAGACACACACATCCTTAAGACAGACACACACATCCTTAAGACAGACACACACATCCTTAAGACAGACACACACATCCTTAAGACAGACATACACATCCTTAAGACTGACACACACATCCTTAAGACAGACACACACATCATTAAGACAGACACATGTCCTTAAGACAGACACATGTCCTTAAGACAGACATTCACATCCTGAAGACAGACACACACATCCTTAAGACAGACACATGTCCTTAAAACAGACACGTCCTTAAGACAGACACTACACATTTGATTAGAGGTTAATTAAAGTCATTGCTTATTGTAATGAAATACTTTCCATTTGTTCTGACTGTGTGTGTGTGTGTGTGTGTGTGTGTGTGTGTGTGTGTGTGTGTGTGTGTGTGTCTCTGAGTGTTTACGTGCACTTTTTGTAATGACAGACTTGAACTTGTCTGTGCAAGCAACGGTATCAGTTCAGTGAAGCTTAGCACAAAGCAAATGTGTGTGTGTGTGTGTGTGTGCATGTTTGTTGACGCAAAGTAAATGACAAACGATGGGCATGTTTAGAGAGCAAACAAAAGGAGGAATGAACAGAAAATAATCCAGAGGAGAGGAGGAGAGGAGGCGAGAAAGGAAGGCAATCCGAGAAGGAGGAAAAGGAACAAGAACAGGTGAATTTAACAACAAGATCTCACCCTTTTTACCAATTTGACTTCAGATTCTGATGTTTATCCACGTTTCTATAAACACAACATTTAGAAAGTTGCTCAAAATGTCGACGTGTTTTTTTACATCCTTGGTTGCTCCTCCTCCTCCACATCTTCCTGTTTCTCCAAATGTCACATTTCTAAATTAAAGGTTACCATTTTGGATAGGGTTATAAAACATTGATATTGTATTATGTATGTTTTAGAAGCAGGGTACGACTAGACATGCCCTAATCTCTACATCAGTGTAACAGCCAACCAGCTCTCACAGTCTCACGTCAGAATTAAACGTTCATCCCATGTTTCTCAAACGTTAAACTTTGAATTTGTTCCAAATGTCAAATTTCAAAGTGTTTGGTTACTTCTTTGTATCATTCCAAGGTTAAGTCTAAGCATTAACTCCAAATTCTTAAGTTTAAGCATTAACTCCAAATTCTTAAGTTTAAGCATTAACTCCAAATTCTTAAGTTTAAGCATTAACTCCGAATTCTTAAGTTTAAGCATTAACTCCGAATTCTTATGTTTAAGCATTAACTCAGAATTCTTAAGTTTAAGCATTAACTCCGAATTCTTATGTTTAAGCATTAACTCCGAATTTCTAAGTTTAAGCATTAACTCTGAATTCTTAAGTTTAAGCATTAACTCCGAATTCTTAAGTTTAAGCATTAACTCAGAATTCTTAAGTTTAATCATTAACTCCGAATTCTTAAGGTTAGGCATTAACTCTGAATGGTTACCGTAAGGGTCAAGGTTTGGGATAGTCTCAAAACAAAAATACAAAAATCAACTTTCTGGATTCGCTGGATATGAACATGCAACCTTTAGAACCAAAGGGAGATGCTTACACCCATCTTCCATTCCCATTACATTTTTTACATTTTACTTATTTAGCAGACGCTCTTATCCAGAGCGACTTACAGTTAGTGAGCGCATACATTCCCCATCCACAATGCCCTAGCAAAACCTAAGCCTACTTGAAGGTAACAGCGCTCACAGTTGCCCCCTAATGTCCGGTTTCCACGTCATCTCCCAACGCCCTCAGACAAGGATATATACGTTGAATACTGACTTGCATCACAGGTGACCTGCCTGGTAACACCGCCGTCCTAACCCCTAGTGAAGGTAAATGATGGTCGGGATTCAATATGATCGCGGGTTATGGGCAACACAGCTTTTCAAAGGAATGTTATGTGGAGATCGCATTCAAGGTAAACGCTGCACACACACTCATATGTATATACTGCATTCTATTCTATAATATTCTACTGTATCTTAGTCCATGCCGCTCTGTCATTGCTTGTCCATATATGTATATTTTCTTAAATTCCATTCCTTACTAGTTTTGTGTGTATTGGGTATATGTTGTGAAATTGTTAGATATTACTTGTTAGATATCACTGCACTGTCGGTGTAACGATCCCGGCAGTCTGAGTCGGGTCCTGTCTGTGGACTAGTTGTTATGTTCGTGATCTCCAGTTTCCCGAGGGTTCTGGAACGCTCCGGGGAGCTCTCTTGATTTCCGCACCTGCATCCCATCAGCAATCTGCACACCTGGTCCTGATCATCACCCTTCTTAGGCTCTGGCCTAACATCCATTCCCTGCCGGATCGTTAGCCATGAACAGTAGGTTTACCAGAGTATCAGTCTTAGAGCCTAGCGTTAGTTTTGTTGTTTTTGCACCTTGTTGGTTTGTTGCTTACTTACCCCCGTTTTGTTCCATCTGCAGTCACCCGTCCGGAACCTTCATCCAACCTCTGCCTGGTGGTCGGCGGCTGCCGACCCAGGATGGGATCAACCACTGCACCCCCAACAACTAATCAACGCCGCCCGCTCTGTTCCCTGGATTATTCAGCATCACTCTTGAACTTGTAAATAAACACTCACCTTCGTTTCAACTTACCTTGTCCTGGTCTGCTTCTGGGTTCTGGCTTAGCAACTCGTGACAGAACGATCCGGCCAGTAATGAACCCAGCGGACCTGGACTCTGTTCGCCATGCCATTACCCAGCAGGAGAAGATGTTGGGCCATCATAGCACGGTACTACAGGAGATCGCGTTGTCAGTTCGGAACCTTTCTACCGGTCTGACGGAGGTCCAGAACCAACGCAAGTGTCCGGTGGAAGATCCACTACCGGTTTCACCCATCTCGCCTGCCGCTTCTGAAGCTGTGTCCTTCCGTGAGCCCAAGGTTCCGACACCGGATAAATATGAGGGGGAGCTGGGAAGATGCCGTTCCTTCCTTATGCAGTGTGGATTAGTGTTCGATCTACAGCCCTACTCTTATGCCACAGACAAGGCTAGGATAGCCTTTGTGATTGAGTTGCTGCGTGGTCGAGCGCTGGAGTGGGCTTCAGCCGTTTGGGAACGACAGGATCCCTGCATGGCTTCATACCAGGGGTTCACGGCCGAGATGAGGAAGCTCTTCGACCATTCCGTCCGAGGGAGGGACGCAGCTAGGCGCCTGTTTTCGCTTCGCCAAGGAACTTCGCAGCGTGGCCGACTTCGTGATCGAGTTCAAGACGTTGGCTGTGGAGAGTGGGTGGAATGAGGAGGCTCTGCAAGCGGCCTTTTACCAGGGTCTGTCGGAGCAGCTCAAGGATGAGTTGATCTCCTATCCGGAGTCTAGTGACCTGGACAGCTTGGTAGCCTTGTCTATTCGGGTGGATAATCGAGTCCGAGAGCGAAGGAGGGAGAAGCAATGGGCTCCGTCCAACCGATCAGCTTCTCAGGTTCCAGTCGGGTCGTCAAACTGCGCGGCTCGCTAAAGTTGGGAGGACTTTTAGCGAGCCAGTTTCGACTCTCTCAATACCTCTGTCAGACCCCGTTTCCCGGCTACCCTTATGAACAGGAATCAGAGCTTAGCGATTAACGCTTTTATCGATTCAGGTGCCGATGGAAGCTTTCTAGATGCCGAGTTGGTGGAACAGCTGGGGCTTTCCAAGGAGCAATTGCCGGAAGCCATTGAAGCTACCACTCTGGACGGCAGTAGTCTGGCACGTATCACGATGAGGACTGAACCGGTTAAGATGCGGTTGTCGGGGAATCATTCTGAGATGATTTCATTCTTCATTCTGCCGTCTTCCCAGGTTCCTCTGGTCCTTGGATACCCCTGGCTGAAGGAACACAATCCCACGTTCGATTGGGTGACGGGCAAGGTAACGAGTTGGAGCCTTGATTGTCATGCTAACTGTCTCAAGACTGCCTGCCCCCATTCGGTTCCCAGTCAGGTGATTGAGGCTAAACCCCCAGATTTGTCCCTGGTTCCCGAGACATATCACGATTTGGGGGAAGTTTTCAGTAAGCAGAAGGCTCTGTCACTCCCTCCCCACCGACCATATGATTGTGCCATCAACCTGTTCCCTGGAGCTGTCTACCCCAAGGGGAAGGTTATACAGTATCTCCCGACCTGAACGTGAGGCTTTGGAGACCTACATCAAGGAGTCCCTAGCTGCTGGTCTCGTTCGTCCCTCGTCATCACCCCTGGGGGCAGGATTCTTCTTTGTGGGTAAGAAGGATGGCTCTCTTCGACCGTGTATTGATTATCGGGGGTTGAATGACATCACGGTCAAGAACAAGTATCCCCTGCCCTTGATGAGTTCTGCCTTCGACTCCTTACAGGGTGCTACGGTGTTCACCAAGCTAGACCCTACGCAATGCGTATCACATGGTCCGGATCAGAGAGGGGGACGAGTGGTTGACGGGTTTCAATACACCGATGGGTCACTTCGAGTATCAGGTGATGCCGTTTGGACTGACCAATGCTCCAGCGGTATTCCAGAGTATGGTGAACGACGTCCTGAGAGATATGATTGGTCTCTTTGTGTTTGTTTACCTGGATGACATTCTGATCTTCTCGAAGGAACCTTCCGACCACGTCCAGCATGTCCGGCAGGTTCTGCAGCGATTGTTGGAGAATCGCCTGTTCGTGAAGGCCGAGAAGTGCGAGTTTCACGCCCACACGACATCCTTTCTCGGGTACATCATCTCCAGGGGAGAGATTAGGATGGACCAGGAGAAGGTTAGAGCGGTTCTGGAATGGGCCCAGCCCGGTACGAGATTGCAGCTCCAGAGATTTTTGGGGTTTGCGAATTTCTACCGCAGATTCATCCGGGATTACAGCCGTGTGGCCGCTCCGTTAACTGCCTTGACTTCCAGTATCAGGACCTTCAAGTGGAATCCGGAGGCGGATCGAGCGTTTCTGGATTTGAAGAGGCGATTCACCAACGCACCGATTCTCTCTCAACCGGACACGGCCCGTCAGTTCGTCGTTGAAGTGGACGCGTCTGATGTGGGAGTTGGCGCCATCCTGTCGCAGCGATGCTCCACGGACAGTAAACTCCATCCCTGCGCCTACTACTCTCGTCGCCTTTCGCCTGCGGAGAGGAATTACGATGTGGGTAACCGGGAGCTTCTCGCGGTGAAACTTGCCTTGGAGGAGTGGCGCCACTGGTTGGAGGGGCGGAGCAACCGTTTATTGTCTGGACTGACCACAAGAATCTTGCTTACGTGCAATCGGCTAAACGTCTCAACTCCCGTCAGGCCAGGTGGGCGTTGTTTTTCGACGATTCAAGTTTTCCCCTGACGTTCCGACCTGGATCTAAGAACGGCAAGGCGGACGCCTTGTCCCGGATGTTCTCCAAGACGGAGGAGAGTGGGTCCAAGACCGAGACAATTCTCCCCCGGAACTGCGTCGTGGGAGCAGTTATGTGGAAGATTGAGGAGGAGGTGCTGGCGGCCCTTCGGACTCAGCCCGGTCCCGGTAACGGTCCACCCGGTCGGTTGTTTGTGCCTGAGTCGGTTCGTCCTGCTGTCCTCAAATGGTCCCACGCCAGCAAGATGGCTTGTCACCCTGGCGTGGCTCGGACAATGGCGTTTCTTCGCAGACGTTTTTGGTGGCCTGCCATGGCCGAGGATACTCGGGGTTATGTTGCTGCCTGTCCAGTGTGTGCGCAGAATAAGAGTACCAATCGGTCCAGCTCTGGACTACTTCACCCCCCTTCCTATTCCCCGGCGACCATGGTCGCATCTGGCCCTGGACTTTGTCACTGGGTTGCCCGCTTCTGAGGGGAACACGGTCGTTCTGACTATCGTGGACAGATTCAGCAAGTTCGCCCACTTTGTGCCTATTGCCAAGCTTCCCTCTGCCTCGGAGACGTCCGAGATCCTGGTTAGGGAGGTTTTCAGGGTCCACGGGTTGCCCAGTGATATCGTTTCCGACCGTGGTCCTCAGTTTACCTCTGCTGTCTGGAAGTCCTTCTGTTTGGCCATTGGAGCTACAGTCAGTCTCACATCTGGTTTTCACCCCCCAATCTAATGGTCAGGCGGAGAGAGCCAACCAGAAGATGGAATCCACGCTACGCTGTCTGGCCTCTTCCAACCCCACCTCCTGGGTCTCTCAGTTGCCTTGGGTTGAGTATGCCCACAATACTCTCCCCTACATCTGCCACTGGGATGTCTCCCTTCCAGTGCCTGTATGGCTACCAACCTCCCTTGTTCCCTTCTCAGGAGAAGGAGCTCTCAGTGCCTTCTGTTCAGGTCCATATTCGTCGTTGCCACCGGACCTGGCATCGGGCCAGAAAAGCACTCCTTAGAGTTTCGGACCGGTATCAGCTCCAGGCGAATCGTCGCCGGATCCCCGCTCCCACCTACACCATCGGAGATAGGGTCTGGTTGGCCACACGGGATCTTCCTTTACGGACTGAGTCTAGGAAGTTGTTACCGAAGTTCATTGGTCCGTTTGTGGTGGAGAAGGTGATCAATCCGGTGGCAGTTCGACTCAAACTCCCGAGGACGCTCAGAGTCCATCCCACCTTTCATGTCTCCTGCCTCAAGCCTGTTTTCCTCAGTCCTCTGTTGCCTCCTCCGCCTCCTCCTCCTCCTCCTCGGATGATCGGAGGTGGTCCTGCCTACACGGTGCGTCGCATCATGGATTCCAGACGGGCGGGGCCGGGGTTTCCAGTATCTCGTGGACTGGGAGGGGTATGGTCCTGAAGAGAGGAGTTGGATTCCGCGGCGACAGGTCCTAGATGCTGACCTCATCAGTGACTTCTACCGCCTCCATCCTGGCGCTCCGGGGAGTCCGCCCGGTGGCGTTCGTCGGAGGGGGGTACTGTAACGATCCCGGCAGTCTGAGTCGGGTCCTGTCTGTGGACTAGTTGTTATGTTCGTGATCTCCAGTTTCCCGAGGGTTCTGGAACGCTCCGGGAGCTCTCTTGATTTCCGCACCTGCATCCCATCAGCAATCTGCACACCTGGTCCTGATCATCACCCTTCTTAGGCTCTGGCCTAACATCCATTCCCTGCCGGATCGTTAGCCATGAACAGTAGGTTTACCAGAGTATCAGTCTTAGAGCCTAGCGTTAGTTTTGTTGTTTTTGCACCTTGTTGGTTTGTTGCTTACTTACCCCCGTTTTGTTCCATCTGCAGTCACCCGTCCGGAACCTTCATCCAACCTCTGCCTGGTGGTCGGCGGCTGCCGACCCAGGATGGGATCAACCACTGCACCCCCAACAACTAATCAACGCCGCCCGCTCTGTTCCCTGGATTATTCAGCATCACTCTTGAACTTGTAAATAAACACTCACCTTCGTTTCAACTTACCTTGTCCTGGTCTGCTTCTGGGTTCTGGCTTAGCAACTCGTGACAGTCGGAGCTAGAAGAACAAGCATTTCGCTACACCAGCTATAACATCTGCTAAACACGTGTATGTGACGAATACAATTTGATTTGATTTGATTTGACTGCAGATGTCAGCTCATTTAGAAATCACCTGTCATGCACGCTATAACACGGATCTAGGGTTGGACTGAATCCTGGCCTAAGTGTTTAATAGTGGGAGATTCTCATTGATAAAGAACAGCCTGGGCGCTGGACCAAGTGCAATTGATGATAACCTATGGCAATCTGAGCTTCTGTTTACGCTTTGAAAACGAATGTCTGAACGTAGGGTTTCTTAGAACTATTAGGTTAGCTGAACTGAAAGAGAGAGGTGGCCTGAAAGAATCACTAGACATCTCAGAGTCACAACTAATCTCTTCATCTGATCCCTTTCTCATTCCTCCTCTCTATGCCATCTGTTCATCTTTTACTGAGAAGGAACTCACTGTCCTCCCTCCCCCTTTATCTCTCTCTCTAACACACATATAAACATCCCCCACTACCGGACCCCCCTCCTCCCCTTGTTCATTAGAAAGTAAAATCTTTTCCCTAAAGCTCCTCCTTAGTGGCTTGGTAAGGTCAAGGCTTTAATATCACACACACACACACACACACACACACACACACACACCCTACACACGTACACACACATACACACACCCTACACACGTACACACACACACACACACACACACACACACACACACACACACACACACACACACACACACACACACACACACACACACACCCTACACACGTACACACACATACACACACACACACCCTACACACGTACACACACATACACACACCCTACACATGTACACACACACACACACACACACACACACAAACACACACACACCTACACACGTACACACACATACACACACACACACCCTACACACGTACACACACATACACACACCACACACACACACACACACACACACACACACACACAACCTACACACCCTACACACCCTACACACACACACACACACACACACACACAACCTACACACCCTACACACACACACACACACACACACACACACGTTAAACCCGCCCCCCTCCTCCTCCCGCTTCCTTCCATCCCAGGGGCATATGTTAGGAGAAAGCAAGCATCTGCTCCCTGAGAGGGATTTGTGCTACCATTCTGGTCCAAGAGTCACCACAGAGAGGGCCAGTCGCTGGGCCAGTCGCTGGGCCAGCCTAGAGGAACAGGAAACGGAGCCAGAGACCAGGGTGTTGCTGGTTCAAATCTGACATGTGAATTAAAGGATATCGTGGAGGACAGACTACACTGACTATACTGAGATGGAAAAGGAGAGAGAAAGACAGGAAAATAGATAATGAGAGTGTGAGAGAGAGAGATGCCAGATGTAGAGGGGGGTAATGTAGAGAGAGAGAGAGATGCCAGATGTAGAGGGGGTAATGTAGAGAGAGAGAGAGAGATGCCAGATATAGAGGGGGGTAATGTAGAAATATAGAGATGCCAGACACAGAGGGGGGTAATGTAGAGAGAGATGCCAGATATAGAGGGGGTAATGTAGAGAGGGATGCCAGAAGTAGAGGGGGGTAATGTAGAGAGAGAGAGATGCCAGATATAGTGGAGGGTAATGTAGAGAGAGAGAGAGATGCCAGATGTAGAGGGGGTAATGAGAGAGATGCCAGATGTATAGGGGGTAATGAGAGAGATGCCAGATGTAGAGGGGGTAATGAGAGAGATGCCAGATGTATAGGGGGTAATGAGAGAGATGCCAGATGTATAGGGGGTAATGAGAGAGATGCCAGATGTAGAGGGGGTAATGAGAGAGATGCCAGATGTAGAGGGGGTAATGTAGAGAGATGCCAGATGTAGAGTTGGGTAATGTAGAGAGAATATGATAGCAGTGTAAATAGCTGTGGATAAAGACGTCTGTTAAAGATACTATGAATGGTAATGGGTGGTAATGGATGGTAATGGATGGTAATGGATGGTAATGGATGGCAATGGAGGGTAATGGATGGTAATGGATGGTAATGGATGGTAATGGATGGTAATGAATGGTAATGGTTGGTAATGATGGTAATGGGTGGTAATGGATGGTAATGGATGGTAATGGATGGTAATCTAGCGTTTGGGTGATGTTGTGAAGGAGATGAGAATCTGGCCAGATATTGACTTTCCTGGAGCAATCTACAGCTATAGGGGTCCTGACAGCAGGGTTGGGGTCAATGCGAACTGAGGGCTGTCAGTTCAGAAAGTAAACAGAAATTATAATTCAATAATTGAAAAAAAGGCATCTATTTTCAATGACTTCTCAATAAACTGAAAAAGTAAAAGCTATTTATTTTAAAAGTTTTTACATTTTGCATTTTAAATTCAAATAACTTCCTGAATGCACTGTCTTCAATTCGAATGGACCCCAACACTGCCTGACACATAGGCATCCTTGACATTGCCTGACACCAGCAGGACTGCTGTGAAGGACCCCACCATGGACTAACGGTCCTTTCTATCTGGAATCCTTTGGTCTTCCCTACCCCATTGAAGTTGGTTAAGGTTAGGTTTAGGGTAAGCGTAGGGGGGAAGGTCATGGTTACGGTTTAGGGTTCCAAGAATCCTGATTAGTGTTAACCATGGACTAATAAAGAGAGGAAGAGGTGAAGCGAGAGGGTTTACTCTGCCCAAAATCTGTCCACATTAAGCAGATCACTAATTATGAAGCAAGTGAGAAGCTTTTGTATGGCGGGAAATTAGAGAGTGTCAAATTTAGTCAAGCTAAAAATGTATTGCTATTTTGATATGTGAGACTTATTTGATCTAATAGAAGTTTGGTAATGCTTAGGTTGTTACCAGTGTACTGATATAAGCGTGATGCACGTGACCTCCTGCCAACTTTGAGAAAAAAACATTTTATGTCGGAGTTATCCCTGTTGAAATTCGAGACGGTCTATGCATATTCATGAGGCTGGCATAGCATCTCACTCTCTATTGAATACAGGCGGTTGACGTCAACACCCCTCATCGAATATTTGTAAAAGTATTCAGATAACGAGATGTATCCACTAATCCAAAGAGAGGAACAGGCGGGAGCTTGACAACCCGCCGTTCCACTCTGTGGGCAACGCATCCCATTGTCAGGGTAGAGACCCAAGCATCTCCTCATTATATTCAGTATCTCTGACTAACACCAGGGTCTGCTGCCAGGTCACACTGACACCCCCAACAAGATCTCACGGTTTTACCAATTTTACGTCAGATTCTGATGTTTGATCCACGTTTCCCCAAACGTCAAATTTCGAAGTTGCTCCAAACGTCTGATTTCAAAGTTAAGGGTTAAGGTTTGGGATAGGGTTAAAACATTACGTTTAGGCATTCATTCCAAATGGTTAAGTGGAGGGTTAAAGTTTGGGGTTAAAAGAAAAAAAGAAAAAAGTTAGTGTCTACCACTGGGATTGAACACGTGACCTTTGGATCCGGGATTACGAGCATCCACCACGCCCTAGCAAAAGCAAAACCCAAATCTACATGATGGTGATAGCGCTCACTGTTGCCCCTAGTGGCTCTGGAGGCATTTCCCTACAGTGCCTTGCAAAAGTATTCATCCCCCTTGGCGTTTTCCTATTTTATTTGCATTACAACCTGTAATATAAATGGATTTTTATTTGGATTTCATGTAATGGACATTCCCAAAATAGTCCATATTGGTGAAGTGAAATGAAAAAAATCACTTCTTTCAAAAAATTCTAAAAAATAAATAGCTGAAAAGTGGTGCGTGCATATGTATTCACCCCCTTTGCTATGAAGTCCCTAAATAAGATCTGGTGCAACCAATTACCTTCAGAAGTCACATAATTAGTTAAACAAAGTCCACCTGTGTGCAATCTAAGTGTCACATGATCTGTCACATGATCTCAGTATATATAAACCTGTTCTGAAAGGTCCCAGAGTCTGCAACACCACTAAGCAAGGGGCATCACCAACCAAGCAAGCAGCACCATGAAG
>NW_025533487.1:932500-937500 GCF_020615455.1 Coregonus clupeaformis | reverse complement strand
TGGTGTGATCTGACTGGTGTGATCTGGCTGGTGTGAGCTGGCTGGTGTGATCTGGCTGGTGTGATCTGGTTGGTGTGATCTGGCTGGTGTGAGCTGGCTGGTGTGATCTGGCTGGTGTGATCTGGCTGGTGTGATCTGACTGGTGTGATCTGGCTGGTGTGATCTGGCTGGTGTGATCTGGCTGGTGTGATCTGGTTGGTGTGATCTGGCTGGTGTGATCTGGCTGGTGTGATCTGACTGGTGTGATCTGGCTGGTGTGATCTGGCTGGTGTGATCTGGCTGGTGTGATCTGGCAGGTGTGATCTGGCTGGTGTGAGCTGGCTGGTGTGATCTGGCTGGTGTGATCTGGTTGGTGTGATCTGGCTGGTGTGAGCTGGCTGGTGTGATCTGGCTGGTGTGATCTGGCTGGTGTGATCTGACTGGTGTGATCTGGCTGGTGTGATCTGACTGGTGTGATCTGGCTGGTGTGATCTGACTGGTGTGATCTGGCTGGTGTGATCTAGCTGGTGTGATCTGGCTGGTGTGATTTGACTGGTGTGATCTGACTGGTGTGATCTGGCTTGTGTGATCTAGCTGGTGTGATCTGGTTGGTGTGATCTGGCTGGTGTGATCTAGCTGGTGTGATCTGACTGGTGTGATCTGGCTGGTGTGATCTGGCTGGTGTGATCTGGTTGGTGTGATCTGGCTGGTGTGATCTAGCTGGTGTGATCTGACTGGTGTGATCTGGCTGGTGTGATCTAGCTGGTGTGATCTAGCTGGTGTGATCTGGTTGGTGTGATCTAGCTGGTGTGATCTGGTTGGTGTGATCTGGCTGGTGTGATCTGGTTGGTGTGATCTGGTTGGTGTGATCTGGCTGGTGTGATCTGGCTGGTGTGATCTGGCTGGTGTGATCTGGCTGGTGTGATCTGGCTGGTGTGATCTGGCTGGTGTGATCTGGCTGGTGTGATCTGGCTGGTGTGATCTGGCTGGTGTGATCTGACTGGTGTGATCTAGCTGGTGTGATCTGGTTGGTGTGATCTGGCTGGTGTGATCTGGCTGGTGTGATCTGGTTGGTGTGATCTGGTTGGTGTGATCTGGTTGGTGTGATCTGGCTGGTGTGATCTGACTGGTGTGATCTGGTTGGTGTGATCTGGCTGGTGTGATCTGGCTGGTGTGATCTGGTTGGTGTGATCTGGTTGGTGTGATCTGGTTGGTGTGATCTGGTTGGTGTGATCTGGCTGGTGTGATCTGGTATGCTTCCTGCCATGTGTTTCATGTACTGAATTGTTTTGATAAATTGTTAATCGTTGCTATGGTTCTTCCATTTGTATCATTACTGTAAAAGAGGGACTCATTTTCTAGAAAAATATAGAAGCTTATTGTTTATTCATCTTTTAGGTTTTGGGACTTTTTACTGAATTATTTTCTCAATCTCTCTGACCGTGTGTCTCTCTGTTTCTCTATCACCTTCTAACGTGTCTCTCTGTTTCTCTATCACCTTCTAACGTGTCTCTCTGTTTCTCTATCACCTTCTAACGTGTCTCTCTGTGTCTCTATCACCTTCTAACGTGTCTCTCTGTTTCTCTATCACCTTCTAACGTGTCTCTCTGTTTCTCTATCACCTTCTAACGTGTCTCTCTGTTTCTCTATCACCTTCTAACGTGTCTCTCTGTTTCTCTATCACCTTCTAACGTGTCTCTCTGTTTCTCTATCACCTTCTAACGTGTCTCTCTGTTTCTCTATCACCTTCTAACGTGTCTCTCTATCACCTTCTAACGTGTCTCTCTGTTTCTCTATCACCTTCTAACGTGTCTCTCTGTTTCTCTATCACCTTCTAACGTGTCTCTCTGTTTCTCTATCACCTTCTAACGTGTCTCTCTGTTTCTCTATCACCTTCTAACGTGTCTCTCTGTTTCTCTATCACCTTCTAACGTGTCTCTCTGTTTCTCTATCACCTTCTAACGTGTCTCTCTGTTTCTCTATCACCTTCTAACGTGTCTCTCTGTTTCTCTATCACCTTCTAACGTGTCTCTCTGTTTCTCTATCACCTTCTAACGTGTCTCTCTGTTTCTCTATCACCTTCTAACGTGTCTCTCTGTTTCTCTATCACCTTCTAACGTGTCTCTCTGTTTCTCTATCACCTTCTAACGTGTCTCTCTGTGTCTCTATCACCTTCTAACGTGTCTCTCTGTTTCTCTATCACCTTCTAACGTGTCTCTCTGTGTCTCTATCACCTTCTAACGTGTCTCTCTGTGTCTTTATCACCTTCTAACGTGTCTCTCTGTTTCTCACCTTCAAATGTGTTCTAATTCTTTCTCTAATTGCTGAATGGGCCTTTAATTATTATGATTATTTTCACTGAGATTTTAGCAGAGCTACAGGCAGAGCTAGACTGGACAGGCAGGGCTAAACTGGACAGGCAGGGCTAGACTGGACAGGCAGGGCTAGACTGGACAGGCAGGGCTAGACTGGACAGGCAGGGCTAAACTGGACACGCAGGGCTAGACTGGACACGCAGGGCTAGACTGGACAGGCAGGGCTAGACTGGACACGCAGGGCTAGACTGGACAGGCAGGGCTAGACTGGACAGGCAGGGCTAGACTGGACAGACAGGGCTAGACTGGACAGGCAGGGCTAAACTGGACACGCAGGGCTAGACTGGACAGGCAGGGCTAGACTGGACAGGCAGGGCTAGACTGGACACGCAGGGCTAGACCCAGTGGACACGCAGGGCTAGACTGGACAGGCAGGGCTAGACTAGACAGGCAGGGCTAGACTGGACAGGCAGGGCTAGACTGGACAGGCAGGGCTAGACTGGACAGGCAGGGCTAGACTGGACAGGCAGGGCTAGACCCAGTGGACACGCAGGGCTAGACTGGACAGGCAGGGCTAGACTGGACAGGCAGGGCTAGACTGGACACGCAGGGCTAGACTGGACAGGCAGGGCTAGACTGGACAGGCAGGGCTAGACTGGACACGCAGGGCTAGACTGGACAGGCAGGGCTAGACTGGACAGGCAGGGCTAAACTGGACACGCAGGGCTAGACTGGACACGCAGGGCTAGACTGGACAGGCAGGGCTAGACTGGACAGGCAGGGCTAAACTGGACAGGCAGGGCTAGACCCAGTGGACTCTCACGCACGTGGAGTGGAGTGGTTATGATGGTTTTGTCGTCTTACAAATAATTTTTTCCAACACACACTCTCACAGACACGTCAAACAGAAGTTTTTAATGTCCCTCATTCAATTAAAGTTGGAGTTGCCCGGCATCGGATGGGGCAATAAGTCACATATTGATATTATACTGCCTGCTAATTACAGAGGCAATGAACTTTAATTAATGTCAAAGTGTGTTTGTGTCTATCCCTCTTGTTTAGCCAACCTCCAATCTCAAGCGATCTCTCTTGAGCACACAAATACTCACCGAGTTGACATTTATAACTAGCATCTCAGCTTTAAAAGACACTAACACTTTTAACCTGTGTAGGCTAGCGTGGGTTAGCATTAACATAACTATCTCTACATCAACTACAACTCTCACTCACTACTGTCAGAGGACCAAGACCTCAGCCCCCTCTCTCTCTCTCTCTCTCTCTCTCTCTCTCTCTCTCTCTCTCTCTCTCTCTCTCTCTCTCTCTCTCTCTCTCTCTCTCTCTCTCTCTCTCTCTCTCTCTCTCTCTCTCTCTCTCTCTCTCTCTCTCTCTCTCTCTCTCTCTCTCTCTCTCTCTCTCTCTCTCTCTCTCTCTCCCTCTCCCTCTCCCTCTCTCCTTCTCTCTCTCCATCCTGGTCTCCCTCCTTTCTCTCTCTCTCTCTCTCTCTCTCCTTCTCTCTCTCCATCCTGGTCTCCCTCCTTTCTCTCTCTCTCTCACTCTCAAGGTAATTAATTCCTCCTTTTCTCAGTCTCTTTAACCTTGAGGTCCAACTGTGATCATCTCTGACTCTGCTGACTACCTACATCATGATCACACACACACACACACACACACACACACACACACACACACACACACACACACACACACACACACACACACACACACACACACACAGTGAGCGTTTAACTGCTGCTTGTTGAGCGTTTTTGTCACAGTTAAATCAGATCAGCATTAGGGCTGCTCATCAGATAAATACTGCCCTGGTGTGTCTGTATGTGTGTGTGTGTGTGTGTGTGCTGCTGTGATATTGGCTTTTCTCTCTCTGACTAGGGAGACATACAGAGCATTCTGATTTGAGCGCCTGCGGACTGGTCTGCACTGGTCTGTATGTGTGAATGTGTGTGTGTGTGTGTGTTTCTAGCACCATTGGTTGTCCTTCACAAAGTGATTCCGGATCCTGGATGGTCAACTCTGGGTGCCATAGTTACAGGTGGAGAGAGAAGAGAGAGAGAGAGAGACTATGACTATGTACAGATTCAGTGAGCATAGCCTTGCTATTGAGAAAGGCCGCCGTAGGCAGACCTGGCTCTCAAGAGAAGACAGGCTATGTGCACACTGCCCACAAAATGAGGTGGAAACTGAGCTGCACTTCCTAACCTCCTGCCAAATGTATGACCATATTAGAGATTTTTCCCTAAGATTACAGAGATCCACAAAGAATTAGAAAACAAACCCAATTTTGATAAAGTCCCTTATCTACTGGGTGAAATACCAGTGTGCCATCACATCAGCAAGATTTGTGAGCTGTAAATACAACCCATGTTTATGTTTATTTATTTTCCCATTTGTACTTTAACTATTTGCTCATCGTTACAACACTGTATATAGACATAATATGACATCTGAAATGTCTTGTTTATGTCATGTAATGTTTACTGTTAATATTTATTGAGAGAGAGAGGGAGAGAGAGAGAGACAGAGAGACAGAGAGAGAGAGATAGAGAGAGAGAGAGAGAGAGAGAGAGAGAGAGAGAGAGAGAGAGAGAGAGCGAGAGAGAGAGATACATAGAGATACAGAGAGAGAGAGAGAGAGAGAGAGAGAGAGAGAGAGAGAGAGAAGAGAGAGAGAGAGAGAGAGAGACAGAG